>NC_062240.1:5995931-6085101 GCF_905475465.1 Pieris napi | reverse complement strand
GAGCTCCAGCACTAAGGCTGTGTCAGGGGCTGCGCCTGATTTGTGTTCTTTCAACACATCTTTCAGGTTTGCACCCGTAACACTCTCAAAAGAGCTCCAGCACTAAGGCTGTGTCAGGGACTGCGCCTGATTTGTGTTCTTTCAGGTCAGCATCCATAACACTCTTAAAAGAGCTCCAGCAATAAGGCTGTGTCAGGGACTGCGCCTGATTTGTGTTCTTTCAACACATCTTTCAGGTTTGCACCCATAACACTCTCAAAAGAGCTCCAGCACTAAGGCTGACGGGGCTTCCCCTGATTTATGTTATTTTAACATATCTTTCAGGCAGGCACCCGTAACACTCTCTCAAAAGAGCTCCAGCACTAAGGCTGTGTCAGGGACTGCACCTGATTTGTGTTCTTTCAGGTAGGCACCCGTAACACACTCTCAAAAGAGCTCCAGCACTAAGGCTGACGGGGCTTCCCCTGATTTATGTTATTTTAACATATCTTTCAGGTAGGCACCCGTAACACACTCTCAAAAGAGCTCCAGCACTAAGGCTGACGGGACTGCGCCTGATTTATGTTATTTCAACATATCTTTCAGGCCAGAACCCGTAACACTCTCAAAAGAGCTCCAGCACTAAGGCTGACGGGGCTTTGCCTGATTTATGTTATTTCAGGTTTGCACCCATAACACTCTGTAAACATAAGTTTCCCAAAGAAAATTTAAATAGAGATTAAAAATTAAAAAAAAATACAATAAAATACTTACATGCTTATGCGGCCTCTCCTGACCGTGCACCGCCCTCGGATGCACTGGTGATCTCTTCTTCAGGAGAACGGCATCTTGCTCGCCATAGTCACCAATATGTGGTTCGTGTGTTCCTGAGGAAGCAGAAGGATCAGTACACGCAGCTGAAGGCTCACCAACGTCATCGGGGTGTTCGTCATCGCAATCTGTGCAAAAGTAATCCTGTTAGTTAATCACGACGACATTTCGTTAGTGCCTAGTCTATCATACATCACGCATCCAAGGCCCTCATACAAAATCGCACTATCACAATATTAGTTAACACTTCACTTTTAAAAACCACCGAATTAAAATAAAACAAAACGTACTCACAGTATGCGGCCTCAACACCAACCACTTGTCTTGTCAACGTCCGAGCAACAACAGAGCACGTGGCACACTGAGGCCCTTCTTTTATAGAAGGCGGGTGGGGATCGAAACCACACACTATGATTTCTGCTTATATCTATTTATTTATTAAGCTTACAACATCACACACAGTACAAAATCTACTAATTATTTTACGAAATCTTACATCTGAAATGAGTGACAATTATTGTAAACATAAGTTTCCCAAAGAAAATTTAAATAGAAATTAAAATTTTTAAAAAAATACAAAAAAATACAATTAAGTACTTACATGCTTATACGGCCTCTCCTGACCGTGCACCGTCCTCGGATGCACTGGTGATCTCTTCTACAGGAGAACGGCATCTTGCTCGCCATAGTCACCAATATGTGGTTCGTGTGTTCTTGAGGAAGCAAAAGGATCAGTACACGCAGTTAAAGGCTCACCAATTTCATCGGGGTGTTCGTCATCGCAATCTGTGCAAAAGTAATCCTGTTAGTTAATCACGACGACATTTCGTTAGTGCCTAGTCTATCATACATCACGCATCCAAGGCCCTCATACAAAATCGCACTATCACAATATTAGTTAACACTTCACTTTTAAAAACCACCGAATTAAAATAAAACAAAACGTACTCACAGTATGCGGCCTCAACACCAACCATTTGTCTTGTCAACGTCCGAGCAACAACAGAGCACGTGGCACACTGAGGCCCTTCTTTTATAGAAGGCAGGTGGGGATCGAAACCACCCACTATGATTTCTGCTTATATTTATTTATTTTTTAACCTTACAACATCACACACAGTACAAAATCTACTAATTATTTTACGAAATCTTACATCTTAAATGTCTGACAATTACTGTAAACGTAAGTTTCACAAAAAGAAAAAGAAAAATAATAATTAAATAAAAATACAATTAAAATACTTACATACAATACGTATACGGCCTCTCCTGACCGTGCACCGTCCTCGGATTCACTGGTGATCTCTTCTTCGTGAGAACGGCATCTTGTTCGCCATTGTCACCAATATGTGGTTCGTGTGTTATTGAAGAAGCAGAAGGATCAGTACACGCAGTTAAAGGCTCACCAATTTCATCGGGGTATTCGTCATCGCAATCTGTGCAAAAGTAATCCTGTTAGTTAATCACGACGACATTTCGTTAGTGCCTAGTCTATCATACATCACGCATCCAAGGCCCTCATACAAAATCGCACTATCACAATATTAGTTAACACTTCACTTTTAAAAACCACCGAATTAAAATAAAACAAAACGTACTCACAGTATGCGGCCTCAACACCAACCACTTGTCTTGTCAACGTCCGAGCAACAACAGAGCACGTGGCACAGTGAGGCCCTTCTTTTATAGGAGGCGGGTGGGGATCAAAACCACCCACTATGATTTCTGCTTATATCTATTTATTTATTAAGCTTACAACATCACACACAGTACAAAATCTACTAATTATTTTACGAAATCTTACATCTGAAATGTGTGACAATTAATGTAAACATAAGTTTCCCAAAGAAAATTTAAATAGAAATTAAAAATTTAAAAAAAATACAATAAAATACTTACATGCTTATGCGGCCTCTCCTGACCGTGCACCGTCCTCGGATGCACTGGTGATCTCTTCTACAGGAGAACGGCATCTTGCTCGCCATAGTCACCAATATGTGGTTCGTGTGTTCTTGAGGAAGCAGAAGGATCAGAACACGCAGCTAAGGGCACACCAACGTCATCGGGGTATTCGTCATCGCAATCTGTGCAAAAGTAATCCTGTTAGTTAATCACGACGACATTTCGTTAGTGCCTAGTCTATCATACATCACGCATCCAAGGCCCTCATACAAAATCGCACTATCACAATATTAGTTAACACTTCACTTTTAAAAACCACCGAATTAAAATAAAACAAAACGTACTCACAGTATGCGGCCTCAACACCAACCACTTGTCTTGTCAACGTCCGAGCAACAACAGAGCACGTGGCACAGTGAGGCCCTTCTTTTATAGGAGGCGGGTGGGGATCAAAACCACCCACTATGATTTCTGCTTATATCTATTTATTTATTAAGCTTACAACATCACACACAGTACAAAATCTACTAATTATTTCACGAAATCTTACATCTGAAATGAGTGACAATTAATGTAAACATAAGTTTCCCAAAGAAAATTTAAATAGAAATTAAAAATTAAAAAAAAATACAATAAAATACTTACATGCTTATGCGGCCTCTTCTGACCGTGCACCGTCCTCGGATGCACTGGTGATCTCTTCTACAGGAGAACGGCATCTTGCTCGCCATAGTCACCAATATGTGGTTCGTGTGTTCTTGAGGAAGCAGAAGGATCAGTACACGCAGCTAAGGGCACACCAACGTCATCGGGGTATTCGTCATCGCAATCTGTGCAAAAGTAATCCTGTTAGTTAATCACGACGACATTTCGTTAGTGCCTAGTCTATCATACATCACGCATCTAAGGCCCTCATACAAAATCGCACTATCACAATATTAGTTAACACTTCACTTTTAAAAACCACCGAATTAAAATAAAACAAAACGTACTCACAGTATGCGGCCTCAACACCAACCACTTGTCTTGTCAACGTCCGAGCAACAACAGAGCACGTGGCACACTGAGGCCCGTCTTTTATAGAAGGCGGGTGGGGATCGAAACCACCCACTATGATTTCTGCTTATATCTATTTATTTATTAAGCTTACAACATCACACACAGTACAAAATCTACTAGTTATTTTACGAAATCTTACATCTGAAATGAGTGACAATTAATGTAAACATAAGTTTCCCAAAGAAAATTTAAATATAAATTAAAAATTTAAAAAAAATACAATAAAATACTTACATGCTTATGCGGACTCTCCTGACCGTGCACCGTCCTCGGATGCACTGGTGATCTCTTCTACAGGAGAACGGCATCTTGCTCGCCATAGTCACCAATATGTGGTTCGTGTGTTCTTGAAGAAGCAGAAGGATCAGTACACGCAGCTGAAGGCTCACCAACGTCATCGGGGTGTTCGTCATCGCAATCTGTGCAAAAGTAATCCTGTTAGTTAATCACGACGACATTTCGTTAGTGCCTAGTCTATCATACATCACGCATCCAAGGCCCTCATACAAAATCGCACTATCACAATATTAGTTAACACTTCACTTTTAAAAACCACCGAATTAAAATAAAACAAAACGTACTCACAGTATGCGGCCTCAACACCAACCACTTGTCTTGTCAACGTCCGAGCAACAACAGAGCAACAACAGAGCACGTGGCACACTGAGGCCCTTCTTTTATAGAAGGCGGGTGGGGATCGAAACCACCCACTATGATTTCTGCTTATATCTATTTATTTATTAAGCTTACAACATCACACACAGTACAAAATCTACTAATTATTTTACGAAATCTTACATCTGAAATGAGTGACAATTAATGTAAACATAAGTTTCCCAAAGAAAATTTAAATAGAAATTAAAATTTTTAAAAAAATACAAAAAAATACAATTAAGTACTTACATGCTTATACGGCCTCTCCTGACCGTGCACCGTCCTCGAATGCACTGGTGATCTCTTCTACAGGAGAACGGCATCTTGCTCGCCATAGTCACCAATATGTGGTTCGTGTGTTCTTGAGGAAGCAGAAGGATCAGTACACGCAGCTAAGGGCACACCAACGTCATCGGGGTATTCGTCATCGCAATCTGTGCAAAAGTAATCCTGTTAGTTAATCACGACGACATTTCGTTAGTGCCTAGTCTATCATACATCACGCATCTAAGGCCCTCATACAAAATCGCACTATCACAATATTAGTTAACACTTCACTTTTAAAAACCACCGAATTAAAATAAAACAAAACGTACTCACAGTATGCGGCCTCAACACCAACCACTTGTCTTGTCAACGTCCGAGCAACAACAGAGCACGTGGCACAGTGAGGCCCTTCTTTTATAGGAGGCGGGTGGGGATCAAAACCACCCACTATGATTTCTGCTTATATCTATTTATTTATTAAGCTTACAACATCACACACAGTACAAAATCTACTAATTATTTTACGAAATCTTACATCTGAAATGTGTGACAATTAATGTAAACATAAGTTTCCCAAAGAAAATTTAAATAGAAATTAAAAATTTAAAAAAAATACAATAAAATACTTACATGCTTATGCGGCCTCTCCTGACCGTGCACCGTCCTCGGATGCACTGGTGATCTCTTCTACAGGAGAACGGCATCTTGCTCGCCATAGTCACCAATATGTGGTTCGTGTGTTCTTGAGGAAGCAGAAGGATCAGAACACGCAGCTAAGGGCACACCAACGTCATCGGGGTATTCGTCATCGCAATCTGTGCAAAAGTAATCCTGTTAGTTAATCACGACGACATTTCGTTAGTGCCTAGTCTATCATACATCACGCATCCAAGGCCCTCATACAAAATCGCACTATCACAATATTAGTTAACACTTCACTTTTAAAAACCACCGAATTAAAATAAAACAAAACGTACTCACAGTATGCGGCCTCAACACCAACCACTTGTCTTGTCAACGTCCGAGCAACAACAGAGCACGTGGCACAGTGAGGCCCTTCTTTTATAGGAGGCGGGTGGGGATCAAAACCACCCACTATGATTTCTGCTTATATCTATTTATTTATTAAGCTTACAACATCACACACAGTACAAAATCTACTAATTATTTCACGAAATCTTACATCTGAAATGAGTGACAATTAATGTAAACATAAGTTTCCCAAAGAAAATTTAAATAGAAATTAAAAATTAAAAAAAAATACAATAAAATACTTACATGCTTATGCGGCCTCTTCTGACCGTGCACCGTCCTCGGATGCACTGGTGATCTCTTCTACAGGAGAACGGCATCTTGCTCGCCATAGTCACCAATATGTGGTTCGTGTGTTCTTGAGGAAGCAGAAGGATCAGTACACGCAGCTAAGGGCACACCAACGTCATCGGGGTATTCGTCATCGCAATCTGTGCAAAAGTAATCCTGTTAGTTAATCACGACGACATTTCGTTAGTGCCTAGTCTATCATACATCACGCATCTAAGGCCCTCATACAAAATCGCACTATCACAATATTAGTTAACACTTCACTTTTAAAAACCACCGAATTAAAATAAAACAAAACGTACTCACAGTATGCGGCCTCAACACCAACCACTTGTCTTGTCAACGTCCGAGCAACAACAGAGCACGTGGCACACTGAGGCCCTTCTTTTATAGAAGGCGGGTGGGGATCGAAACCACCCACTATGATTTCTGCTTATATCTATTTATTTATTAAGCTTACAACATCACACACAGTACAAAATCTACTAGTTATTTTACGAAATCTTACATCTGAAATGAGTGACAATTAATGTAAACATAAGTTTCCCAAAGAAAATTTAAATATAAATTAAAAATTTAAAAAAAATACAATAAAATACTTACATGCTTATGCGGACTCTCCTGACCGTGCACCGTCCTCGGATGCACTGGTGATCTCTTCTACAGGAGAACGGCATCTTGCTCGCCATAGTCACCAATATGTGGTTCGTGTGTTCTTGAAGAAGCAGAAGGATCAGTACACGCAGCTGAAGGCTCACCAACGTCATCGGGGTGTTCGTCATCGCAATCTGTGCAAAAGTAATCCTGTTAGTTAATCACGACGACATTTCGTTAGTGCCTAGTCTCTCATACATCACGCATCCAAGGCCCTCATACAAAATCGCACTATCACAATATTAGTTAACACTTCACTTTTAAAAACCACCGAATTAAAATAAAACAAAACGTACTCACAGTATGCGGCCTCAACACCAACCACTTGTCTTGTCAACGTCCGAGCAACAACAGAGCAACAACAGAGCACGTGGCACACTGAGGCCCTTCTTTTATAGAAGGCGGGTGGGGATCGAAACCACCCACTATGATTTCTGCTTATATCTATTTATTTATTAAGCTTACAACATCACACACAGTACAAAATCTACTAATTATTTTACGAAATCTTACATCTGAAATGAGTGACAATTAATGTAAACATAAGTTTCCCAAAGAAAATTTAAATAGAAATTAAAATTTTAAAAAAATACAAAAAAATACAATTAAGTACTTACATGCTTATACGGCCTCTCCTGACCGTGCACCGTCCTCGAATGCACTGGTGATCTCTTCTACAGGAGAACGGCAACTTGCTCGCCATAGTCACCAATATGTGGTTCGTGTGTTCTTGAGGAAGCAGAAGGATCAGTACACGCAGCTAAGGGCACACCAACGTCATCGGGGTATTCGTCATCGCAATCTGTGCAAAAGTAATCCTGTTAGTTAATCACGACGACATTTCGTTAGTGCCTAGTCTATCATACATCACGCATCTAAGGCCCTCATACAAAATCGCACTATCACAATATTAGTTAACACTTCACTTTTAAAAACCACCGAATTAAAATAAAACAAAACGTACTCACAGTATGCGGCCTCAACACCAACCACTTGTCTTGTCAACGTCCGAGCAACAACAGAGCAACAACAGAGCACGTGGCACACTGAGGCCCTTCTTTTATAGAAGGCGGGTGGGGATCGAAACCACCCACTATGATTTCTGCTTATATCTATTTATTTATTAAGCTTACAACATCACACACAGTACAAAATCTACTAATTATTTTACGAAATCTTACATCTGAAATGAGTGACAATTAATGTAAACATAAGTTTCCCAAAGAAAATTTAAATATAAATTAAAAATTTAAAAAAAATACAATAAAATACTTACATGCTTATGCGGCCTCTCCTGACCGTGCACCGTCCTCGGATGCACTGGTGATCTCTTCTACAGGAGAACGGCATCTTGCTCGCCATAGTCACCAATATGTGGTTCGTGTGTGCTTGAGGAAGCAGAAGGATCAGTACACGCAGCTGAAGGCTCACCAACGTCATCGGGGTGTTCGTCATCGCAATCTGTGCAAAAGTAATCCTGTTAGTTAATCACGACGACATTTCGTTAGTGCCTAGTCTATCATACATCACGCATCCAAGGCCCTCATACAAAATCGCACTATCACAATATTAGTTAACACTTCACTTTTAAAAACCACCGAATTAAAATAAAACAAAACGTACTCACAGTATGCGGCCTCAACACCAACCACTTGTCTTGTCAACGTCCGAGCAACAACAGAGCACGTGGCACACTGAGGCCCTTCTTTTATAGAAGGCGGGTGGGGATCGAAACCACCCACTATGATTTCTGCTTATATCTATTTATTTATTAAGCTTACAACATCACACACAGTACAAAATCTACTAATTATTTTACGAAATCTTACATCTGAAATGAGTGACAATTAATGTAAACATAAGTTTCCCAAAGAAAATTTAAATATAAATTAAAAATTTAAAAAAAATACAATAAAATACTTACATGCTTATGCGGCCTCTCCTGACCGTGCACCGTCCTCGGATGCACTGGTGATCTCTTCTACAGGAGAACGGCATCTTGCTCGCCATAGTCACCAATATGTGGTTCGTGTGTTCTTGAAGAAGCAGAAGGATCAGAACACGCAGCTGAAGGCTCACCAACGTCATCGGGGTGTTCGTCATCGCAATCTGTGCAAAAGTAATCCTGTTAGTTAATCACGACGACATTTCGTTAGTGCCTAGTCTATCATACATCACGCATCCAAGGCCCTCATACAAAATCGCACTATCACAATATTAGTTAACACTTCACTTTTAAAAACCACCGAATTAAAATAAAACAAAACGTACTCACAGTATGCGGCCTCAACACCAACCACTTGTCTTGTCAACGTCCGAGCAACAACAGAGCAACAACAGAGCACGTGGCACACTGAGGCCCTTCTTTTATAGAAGGCGGGTGGGGATCGAAACCACCCACTATGATTTCTGCTTATATCTATATATTTATTAAGCTTACAACATCACACACAGTACAAAATCTACTAATTATTTTACGAAATCTTACATCTGAAATGAGTGACAATTAATGTAAACATAAGTTTCCCAAAGAAAATTTAAATAGAAATTAAAATTTTTAAAAAAATACAAAAAAATACAATTAAGTACTTACATGCTTATACGGCCTCTCCTGACCGTGCACCGTCCTCGAATGCACTGGTGATCTCTTCTACAGGAGAACGGCATCTTGCTCGCCATAGTCACCAATATGTGGTTCGTGTGTTCTTGAGGAAGCAGAAGGATCAGTACACGCAGCTAAGGGCACACCAACGTCATCGGGGTATTCGTCATCGCAATCTGTGCAAAAGTAATCTTGTTAGTTAATCACGACGACATTTCGTTAGTGCCTAGTCTATCATACATCACGCATCTAAGGCCCTCATACAAAATCGCACTATCACAATATTAGTTAACACTTCACTTTTAAAAACCACCGAATTAAAATAAAACAAAACGTACTCACAGTATGCGGCCTCAACACCAACCACTTGTCTTGTCAACGTCCGAGCAACAACAGAGCAACAACAGAGCACGTGGCACACTGAGGCCCTTCTTTTATAGAAGGCGGGTGGGGATCGAAACCACCCACTATGATTTCTGCTTATATCTATTTATTTATTAAGCTTACAACATCACACACAGTACAAAATCTACTAATTATTTTACGAAATCTTACATCTGAAATGAGTGACAATTAATGTAAACATAAGTTTCCCAAAGAAAATTTAAATAGAAATTAAAAATTTTAAAAAAATACAAAAAAATACAATTAAGTACTTACATGCTTATACGGCCTCTCCTGACCGTGCACCGTCCTCGAATGCACTGGTGATCTCTTCTACAGGAGAACGGCATCTTGCTCGCCATAGTCACCAATATGTGGTTCGTGTGTGCTTGAGGAAGCAGAAGGATCAGTACACGCAGCTGAAGGCTCACCAACGTCATCGGGGTGTTCGTCATCGCAATCTGTGCAAAAGTAATCCTGTTAGTTAATCACGACGACATTTCGTTAGTGCCTAGTCTATCATACATCACGCATCCAAGGCCCTCATACAAAATCGCACTATCACAATATTAGTTAACACTTCACTTTTAAAAACCACCGAATTAAAATAAAACAAAACGTACTCACAGTATGCGGCCTCAACACCAACCACTTGTCTTGTCAACGTCCGAGCAACAACAGAGCACGTGGCACACTGAGGCCCTTCTTTTATAGAAGGCAGGTGGGGATCGAAACCACCCACTATGATTTCTGCTTATATTTATTTATTTTTTAACCTTACAACATCACACACAGTACAAAATCTACTAATTATTTTACGAAATCTTACATCTTAAATGTCTGACAATTACTGTAAACGTAAGTTTCACAAAAAGAAAAAGAAAAATAATAATTAAATAAAAATACAATTAAAATACTTACATACAATACGTATACGGCCTCTCCTGACCGTGCACCGTCCTCGGATTCACTGGTGATCTCTTCTTCGTGAGAACGGCATCTTGTTCGCCATTGTCACCAATATGTGGTTCGTGTGTTATTGAAGAAGCAGAAGGATCAGTACACGCAGTTAAAGGCTCACCAATTTCATCGGGGTATTCGTCATCGCAATCTGTGCAAAAGTAATCCTGTTAGTTAATCACGACGACATTTCGTTAGTGCCTAGTCTATCATACATCACGCATCCAAGGCCCTCATACAAAATCGCACTATCACAATATTAGTTAACACTTCACTTTTAAAAACCACCGAATTAAAATAAAACAAAACGTACTCACAGTATGCGGCCTCAACACCAACCACTTGTCTTGTCAACGTCCGAGCAACAACAGAGCACGTGGCACAGTGAGGCCCTTCTTTTATAGGAGGCGGGTGGGGATCAAAACCACCCACTATGATTTCTGCTTATATCTATTTATTTATTAAGCTTACAACATCACACACAGTACAAAATCTACTAATTATTTTACGAAATCTTACATCTGAAATGTGTGACAATTAATGTAAACATAAGTTTTCCAAAGAAAATTTAAATAGAAATTAAAAATTTAAAAAAAATACAATAAAATACTTACATGCTTATGCGGCCTCTCCTGACCGTGCACCGTCCTCGGATGCACTGGTGATCTCTTCTACAGGAGAACGGCATCTTGTTCGCCATTGTCACCAATATGTGGTTCGTGTGTTATTGAAGAAGCAGAAGGATCAGTACACGCAGTTAAAGGCTCACCAATTTCATCGGGGTATTCGTCATCGCAATCTGTGCAAAAGTAATCCTGTTAGTTAATCACGACGACATTTCGTTAGTGCCTAGTCTATCATACATCACGCATCCAAGGCCCTCATACAACATCGCACTACCACAAATTTAGTTAAAACACTTCACTTTCAAAAACCACCGAATAAAAATAACACAGAACGTACTCACAGTATGCGGCCTCGACACCAGCCACTTGTCTTGTCAACGTCCGAGCAACAACAGAGCACGTGGCACAGTGAGGCCTTTCTTTTATAGAAGGCGGGTGGGGATCGAAACCACCCACTATGATTTCTGCTTATATCTATTTATTTATTAAGCTTACAACATCACACGCAGTACAAAATCTACTAATTATTTTACGAAATCTTACATCTGAAATGTGTGACAATTAATGTAAACATAAGTTTCCCAAAGAAAATTTAAATAGAAATTAAAAATTTAAAAAAAATACAATAAAATACTTACATGCTTATGCGGCCTCTCCTGACCGTGCACCGTCCTCGGATGCACTGGTGATCTCTTCTATAGGAGAACGGCATCTTGCTCGCCATAGTCACCAATATGTGGTTCGTGTGTTCTTGAGGAAGCAGAAGGATCAGTACACGCAGCTAAGGGCACACCAACGTCATCGGGGAATTCGTCATCGCAATCTGTGCAAAAGTAATCCTGTTAGTTAATCACGACGACATTTCGTTAGTGCCTAGTCTATCATACATCACGCATCCAAGGCCCTCATACAACATCGCACTACCACAAATTTAGTTAAAACACTTCACTTTCAAAAACCACCGAATAAAAATAACACAGAACGTACTCACAGTATGCGGCCTCGACACCAGCCACTTGTCTTGTCAACGTCCGAGCAACAACAGAGCACGTGGCACAGTGAGGCCTTTCTTTTATAGAAGGCGGGTGGGGATCGAAACCACCCACTATGATTTCTGCTTATATCTATTTATTTATTAAGCTTACAACATCACACGCAGTACAAAATCTACTAATTATTTTACGAAATCTTACATCTGAAATGTGTGACAATTAATGTAAACATAAGTTTCCAAAAGAAAATTTAAATAGAAATTAAAAATTTAAAAAAAATACAATAAAATACTTACATGCTTTTGCGGCCTCTCCTGACCGTGCACCGTCCTCGGATTCACTTGTGATCTCTTCTTCGGGAGAACGGCATCTTGCTTGCCATGGTCACTAATATGTGGTTCGTGTGTTCTTGAGGAAGCAGAAGTGTACACGCAGCTAAAGGCTCACCAACGTCATCGGGGTATTCGTCATCGCAATCTGTGCAAAAGTAATCCTGTTAGTTAATCACGACGACATTTCGTTAGTGCCTAGTCTATCATACATCACGCATCCAAGGCCCTCATACAAAATCGCACTATCACAATATTAGTTAACACTTCACTTTTAAAAACCACCGAATTAAAATAAAACAAAACGTACTCACAGTATGCGGCCTCAACACCAACCACTTGTCTTGTCAACGTCCGAGCAACAACAGAGCACGTGGCACACTGAGGCCCTTCTTTTATAGAAGGCGGGTGGGGATCGAAACCACCCACTATGATTTCTGTTTATATCTATTTATTTATTAAGCTTACAACATCACACACAGTACAAAATCTACTAATTATTTTACGAAATCTTACATCTGAAATGTGTGACAATTAATGTAAACATAAGTTTCCCAAATAAAATTTAAATAGAGATTAAAAATTTAAAAAAAATACAATAAAATACTTACATGCTTTTGCGGCCTCTCCTGACCGTGCACCGTCCTCGGATGCACTGGTGATCTCTTCTTCAGGAGAACGGCATCTTGCTCGCCATAGTCACCAATATGTGGTTCGTGTGTTCTTGAGGAAGCAGAAGTGTACACGCAGCTAAATGCTCACCAACGTCATCGGGTTATTCGTCCTCGCAATCTGTGCAACATTAATCCTGTTAGTTAATCACGACGACATTTCGTTAGTGCCTAGTCTATCATACATCACGCATCCAAGGCCCTCATACAAAATCGCACTATCACAATATTAGTTAACACTTCACTTTTAAAAACCACCGAATTAAAATAAAACAAAACGTACTCACAGTATGCGGCCTCAACACCAACCACTTGTCTTGTCAACGTCCGAGCAACAACAGAGCACGTGGCACACTGAGGCCCTTCTTTTATAGAAGGCGGGTGGGGATCAAAACCACCCACTATGATTTCTGCTTATATCTATTTATTTATTAAGCTTACAACATCACACACAGTACAAAATCTACTAATTATTTTACGAAATCTTACATCTTAAATGTGTGACAATTACTGTAAACGTAAGTTTCACAAAAAGAAAAAGAAAAAGAAAAATAATAATTAAAAAAAAATAATAATTAAAAAAAAATACAATTAAAATACTTACATACAATACGTATACGGCCTCTCCTGACCGTGCACCGTCCTCGGATGCACTGGTGATCTCTTCTTCGGGAGAACGGCATCTTGCTCGCCATGGTCACCAATATGTGGTTCCTGTGTTCTTGAGGAAGCAGAAGGATCAGTACACGCAGCTAAAGGCTCACCAACGTCATCGGGGTATTCGTCATCGCAATCTGTGCAAAAGTAATCCTGTTAGTTAATCACGACGACATTTCGTTAGTGCCTAGTCTATCATACATCACGCATCCAAGGCCCTCATACAAAATCGCACTATCACAATATTAGTTAACACTTCACTTTTAAAAACCACCGAATTAAAATAAAACAAAACGTACTCACAGTATGCGGCCTCAACACCAACCACTTGTCTTGTCAACGTCCGAGCAACAACAGAGCACGTGGCACACTGAGGCCCTTCTTTTATAGAAGGCGGGTGGGGATCGAAACCACCCACTATGATTTCTGCTTATATCTATTTATTTATTAAGCTTACAACATCACACACAGTACAAAATCTACTAATTATTTTACGAAATCTTACATCTTAAATGTCTGACAATTACTGTAAACGTAAGTTTCACAAAAAGAAAAAGAAAAATAATAATTAAATAAAAATACAATTAAAATACTTACATACAATACGTATACGGCCTCTCCTGACCGTGCACCGTCCTCGGATTCACTTGTGATCTCTTCTTCGGGAGAACGGCATCTTGCTTGCCATGGTCACTAATATGTGGTTCGTGTGTTCTTGAGGAAGCAGAAGTGTACACGCAGCTAAAGGCTCACCAACGTCATCGGGGTATTCGTCATCGCAATCTGTGCAAAAGTAATCCTGTTAGTTAATCACGACGACATTTCGTTAGTGCCTAGTCTATCATACATCACGCATCCAAGGCCCTCATACAAAATCGCACTATCACAATATTAGTTAACACTTCACTTTTAAAAACCACCGAATTAAAATAAAACAAAACGTACTCACAGTATGCGGCCTCAACACCAACCACTTGTCTTGTCAACGTCCGAGCAACAACAGAGCACGTGGCACACTGAGGCCCTTCTTTTATAGAAGGCGGGTGGGGATCGAAACCACCCACTATGATTTCTGCTTATATCTATTTATTTATTAAGCTTACAACATCACACACAGTACAAAATCTACTAATTATTTTACGAAATCTTACATCTGAAATGTGTGACAATTAATGTAAACATAAGTTTCCCAAATAAAATTTAAATAGAGATTAAAAATTTAAAAAAAATACAATAAAATACTTACATGCTTTTGCGGCCTCTCCTGACCGTGCACCGTCCTCGGATGCACTGGTGATCTCTTCTTCAGGAGAACGGCATCTTGCTCGCCATAGTCACCAATATGTGGTTCGTGTGTTCTTGAGGAAGCAGAAGTGTACACGCAGCTAAATGCTCACCAACGTCATCGGGGTATTCGTCCTCGCAATCTGTGCAACATTAATCCTGTTAGTTAATCACGACGACATTTCGTTAGTGCCTAGTCTATCATACATCACGCATCCAAGGCCCTCATACAAAATCGCACTATAACAATATTAGTTAACACTTCACTTTTAAAAACCACCGAATTAAAATAAAACAAAACGTACTCACAGTATGCGGCCTCAACACCAACCACTTGTCTTGTCAACGTCCGAGCAACAACAGAGCACGTGGCACAGTGAGGCCCTTCTTTTATAGGAGGCGGGTGGGGATCAAAACCACCCACTATGATTTCTGCTTATATCTATTTATTTATTAAGCTTACAACATCACACACAGTACAAAATCTACTAATTATTTTACGAAATCTTACATCTGAAATGTGTGACAATTAATGTAAACATAAGTTTCCCAAAGAAAATTTAAATAGAAATTAAAAATTTAAAAAAAATACAATAAAATACTTACATGCTTATGCGGCCTCTCCTGACCGTGCACCGTCCTCGGATGCACTGGTGATCTCTTCTACAGGAGAACGGCATCTTGTTCGCCATTGTCACCAATATGTGGTTCGTGTGTTATTGAAGAAGCAGAAGGATCAGTACACGCAGTTAAAGGCTCACCAATTTCATCGGGGTATTCGTCATCGCAATCTGTGCAAAAGTAATCCTGTTAGTTAATCACGACGACATTTCGTTAGTGCCTAGTCTATCATACATCACGCATCCAAGGCCCTCATACAACATCGCACTACCACAAATTTAGTTAAAACACTTCACTTTCAAAAACCACCGAATAAAAATAACACAGAACGTACTCACAGTATGCGGCCTCGACACCAGCCACTTGTCTTGTCAACGTCCGAGCAACAACAGAGCACGTGGCACAGTGAGGCCTTTCTTTTATAGAAGGCGGGTGGGGATCGAAACCACCCACTATGATTTCTGCTTATATCTATTTATTTATTAAGCTTACAACATCACACACAGTACAAAATCTACTAATTATTTTACGAAATCTTACATCTGAAATGTGTGACAATTAATGTAAACATAAGTTTCCCAAAGAAAATTTAAATAGAAATTAAAAATTTAAAAAAAATACAATAAAATACTTACATGCTTATGCGGCCTCTCCTGACCGTGCACCGTCCTCGGATGCACTGGTGATCTCTTCTATAGGAGAACGGCATCTTGCTCGCCATAGTCACCAATATGTGGTTCGTGTGTTCTTGAGGAAGCAGAAGGATCAGTACACGCAGCTAAGGGCACACCAACGTCATCGGGGAATTCGTCATCGCAATCTGTGCAAAAGTAATCCTGTTAGTTAATCACGACGACATTTCGTTAGTGCCTAGTCTATCATACATCACGCATCCAAGGCCCTCATACAAAATCGCACTATCACAATATTAGTTAACACTTCACTTTTAAAAACCACCGAATTAAAATAAAACAAAACGTACTCACAGTATGCGGCCTCAACACCAACCACTTGTCTTGTCAACGTCCAAACAACAGAGCGCGTGGCACACTGAGGCCCTTCTTTTAAAGAAGGCGGGTGGGGATCGAAACCACCCACTATGATTTCTGCTTATATCTATTTATTTATTGAGCTTACAACATCACACACAGTATAAAATCTACTAATTATTTTACGAAATCTTACATCTGAAATGTGTGACAATTAATGTAAACATAAGTTTCCCAAAGAAAATTTAAATAGAAATTAAAAATTTAAAAAAAATACAATAAAATACTTACATGCTTTTGCGGCCTCTCCTGACCGTGCACCGTCCTCGGATTCACTTGTGATCTCTTCTTCGGGAGAACGGCATCTTGCTTGCCATGGTCACTAATATGTGGTTCGTGTGTTCTTGAGGAAGCAGAAGTGTACACGCAGCTAAAGGCTCACCAACGTCATCGGGGTATTCGTCATCGCAATCTGTGCAAAAGTAATCCTGTTAGTTAATCACGACGACATTTCGTTAGTGCCTAGTCTATCATACATCACGCATCCAAGGCCCTCATACAACATCGCACTACCACAAATTTAGTTAAAACACTTCACTTTCAAAAACCACCGAATAAAAATAACACAGAACGTACTCACAGTATGCGGCCTCGACACCAGCCACTTGTCTTGTCAACGTCCGAGCAACAGCAGAGCGCGTGGCACACTGAGGCCTTTCTTATATAGAAGGCGGGTGGGGATCGAAACCACCCACTATGATTTCTGCTTATATTTATTTATTTATTAAGCTTACAACATCACACACAGTACAAAATCTACTAATTATTTTACGAAATCTTACATCTGAAATGTGTGACAATTAATGTAAACATAAGTTTCCCAAAGAAAATTTAAATAGAAATTAAAAATTTAAAAAAAATACAATAAAATACTTACATGCTTTTGCGGCCTCTCCTGACCGTACACCGTCCTCGGATTCACTTGTGATCTCTTCTTCGGGAGAACGGCATCTTGCTTGCCATGGTCACTAATATGTGGTTCGTGTGTTCTTGAGGAAGCAGAAGTGTACACGCAGCTAAAGGCTCACCAACGTCATCGGGGTATTCGTCATCGCAATCTGTGCAAAAGTAATCCTGTTAGTTAATCACGACGACATTTCGTTAGTGCCTAGTCTATCATACATCACGCATCCAAGGCCCTCATACAAAATCGCACTATCACAATATTAGTTAACACTTCACTTTTAAAAACCACCGAATTAAAATAAAACAAAACGTACTCACAGTATGCGGCCTCAACACCAACCACTTGTCTTGTCAACGTCCGAGCAACAACAGAGCACGTGGCACACTGAGGCCCTTCTTTTATAGAAGGCGGGTGGGGATCGAAACCACCCACTATGATTTCTGCTTATATCTATTTATTTATTAAGCTTACAACATCACACACAGTACAAAATCTACTAATTATTTTACGAAATCTTACATCTTAAATGTCTGACAATTACTGTAAACGTAAGTTTCACAAAAAGAAAAAGAAAAATAATAATTAAATAAAAATACAATTAAAATACTTACATACAATACGTATACGGCCTCTCCTGACCGTGCACCGTCCTCGGATTCACTGGTGATCTCTTCTTCGTGAGAACGGCATCTTGTTCGCCATTGTCACCAATATGTGGTTCGTGTGTTATTGAAGAAGCAGAAGGATCAGTACACGCAGTTAAAGGCTCACCAATTTCATCGGGGTATTCGTCATCGCAATCTGTGCAAAAGTAATCCTGTTAGTTAATCACGACGACATTTCGTTAGTGCCTAGTCTATCATACATCACGCATCCAAGGCCCTCATACAACATCGCACTACCACAAATTTAGTTAAAACACTTCACTTTCAAAAACCACCGAATAAAAATAACACAGAACGTACTCACAGTATGCGGCCTCGACACCAGCCACTTGTCTTGTCAACGTCCGAGCAACAACAGAGCACGTGGCACAGTGAGGCCTTTCTTTTATAGAAGGCGGGTGGGGATCGAAACCACCCACTATGATTTCTGCTTATATCTATTTATTTATTAAGCTTACAACATCACACACAGTACAAAATCTACTAATTATTTTACGAAATCTTACATCTGAAATGTGTGACAATTAATGTAAACATAAGTTTCCCAAAGAAAATTTAAATAGAAATTAAAAATTTAAAAAAAATACAATAAAATACTTACATGCTTATGCGGCCTCTCCTGACCGTGCACCGTCCTCGGATGCACTGGTGATCTCTTCTATAGGAGAACGGCATCTTGCTCGCCATAGTCACCAATATGTGGTTCGTGTGTTCTTGAGGAAGCAGAAGGATCAGTACACGCAGCTAAGGGCACACCAACGTCATCGGGGAATTCGTCATCGCAATCTGTGCAAAAGTAATCCTGTTAGTTAATCACGACGACATTTCGTTAGTGCCTAGTCTATCATACATCACGCATCCAAGGCCCTCATACAAAATCGCACTATCACAATATTAGTTAACACTTCACTTTTAAAAACCACCGAATTAAAATAAAACAAAACGTACTCACAGTATGCGGCCTCAACACCAACCACTTGTCTTGTCAACGTCCAAACAACAGAGCGCGTGGCACACTGAGGCCCTTCTTTTAAAGAAGGCGGGTGGGGATCGAAACCACCCACTATGATTTCTGCTTATATCTATTTATTTATTGAGCTTACAACATCACACACAGTATAAAATCTACTAATTATTTTACGAAATCTTACATCTGAAATGTGTGACAATTAATGTAAACATAAGTTTCCCAAAGAAAATTTAAATAGAAATTAAAAATTTAAAAAAAATACAATAAAATACTTACATGCTTATGCGGCCTCTCCTGACCGTGCACCGTCCTCGGATGCACTGGTGATCTCTTCTACAGGAGAACGGCATCTTGTTCGCCATTGTCACCAATATGTGGTTCGTGTGTTATTGAAGAAGCAGAAGGATCAGTACACGCAGTTAAAGGCTCACCAATTTCATCGGGGTATTCGTCATCGCAATCTGTGCAAAAGTAATCCTGTTAGTTAATCACGACGACATTTCGTTAGTGCCTAGTCTATCATACATCACGCATCCAAGGCCCTCATACAAAATCGCACTATCACAATATTAGTTAACACTTCACTTTTAAAAACCACCGAATTAAAATAAAACAAAACGTACTCACAGTATGCGGCCTCAACACCAACCACTTGTCTTGTCAACGTCCAAACAACAGAGCGCGTGGCACACTGAGGCCCTTCTTTTAAAGAAGGCGGGTGGGGATCGAAACCACCCACTATGATTTCTGCTTATATCTATTTATTTATTGAGCTTACAACATCACACACAGTATAAAATCTACTAATTATTTTACGAAATCTTACATCTGAAATGTGTGACAATTAATGTAAACATAAGTTTCCCAAAGAAAATTTAAATAGAAATTAAAAATTTAAAAAAAATACAATAAAATACTTACATGCTTTTGCGGCCTCTCCTGACCGTGCACCGTCCTCGGATTCACTTGTGATCTCTTCTTCGGGAGAACGGCATCTTGCTTGCCATGGTCACTAATATGTGGTTCGTGTGTTCTTGAGGAAGCAGAAGTGTACACGCAGCTAAAGGCTCACCAACGTCATCGGGGTATTCGTCATCGCAATCTGTGCAAAAGTAATCCTGTTAGTTAATCACGACGACATTTCGTTAGTGCCTAGTCTATCATACATCACGCATCCAAGGCCCTCATACAACATCGCACTACCACAAATTTAGTTAAAACACTTCACTTTCAAAAACCACCGAATAAAAATAACACAGAACGTACTCACAGTATGCGGCCTCGACACCAGCCACTTGTCTTGTCAACGTCCGAGCAACAGCAGAGCGCGTGGCACACTGAGGCCTTTCTTATATAGAAGGCGGGTGGGGATCGAAACCACCCACTATGATTTCTGCTTATATTTATTTATTTATTAAGCTTACAACATCACACACAGTACAAAATCTACTAATTATTTTACGAAATCTTACATCTGAAATGTGTGACAATTAATGTAAACATAAGTTTCCCAAAGAAAATTTAAATAGAAATTAAAAATTTAAAAAAAATACAAAAAAATACAATTAAGTACTTACATGCTTATACGGCCTCTCCTGACCGTGCACCGTCCTCGAATGCACTGGTGATCTCTTCTACAGGAGAACGGCATCTTGCTCGCCATAGTCACCAATATGTGGTTCGTGTGTGCTTGAAGAAGCAGAAGGATCAGTACACGCAGTTAAAGGCTCACCAATTTCATCGGGGTATTCGTCATCGCAATCTGTGCAAAAGTAATCCTGTTAGTTAATCACGACGACATTTCGTTAGTGCCTAGTCTATCATACATCACGCATCCAAGGCCCTCATACAAAATCGCACTATCACAATATTAGTTAACACTTCACTTTTAAAAACCACCGAATTAAAATAAAACAAAACGTACTCACAGTATGCGGCCTCAACACCAACCACTTGTCTTGTCAACGTCCGAGCAACAACAGAGCACGTGGCACACTGAGGCCCTTCTTTTATAGAAGGCGGGTGGGGATCGAAACCACCCACTATGATTTCTGTTTATATCTATTTATTTATTAAGCTTACAACATCACACACAGTACAAAATCTACTAATTATTTTACGAAATCTTACATCTGAAATGTGTGACAATTAATGTAAACATAAGTTTCCCAAATAAAATTTAAATAGAGATTAAAAATTTAAAAAAAATACAATAAAATACTTACATGCTTTTGCGGCCTCTCCTGACCGTGCACCGTCCTCGGATGCACTGGTGATCTCTTCTTCAGGAGAACGGCATCTTGCTCGCCATAGTCACCAATATGTGGTTCGTGTGTTCTTGAGGAAGCAGAAGTGTACACGCAGCTAAATGCTCACCAACGTCATCGGGGTATTCGTCCTCGCAATCTGTGCAACATTAATCCTGTTAGTTAATCACGACGACATTTCGTTAGTGCCTAGTCTATCATACATCACGCATCCAAGGCCCTCATACAAAATCGCACTATCACAATATTAGTTAACACTTCACTTTTAAAAACCACCGAATTAAAATAAAACAAAACGTACTCACAGTATGCGGCCTCAACACCAACCACTTGTCTTGTCAACGTCCGAGCAACAACAGAGCACGTGGCACACTGAGGCCCTTCTTTTATAGAAGGCGGGTGGGGATCAAAACCACCCACTATGATTTCTGCTTATATCTATTTATTTATTAAGCTTACAACATCACACACAGTACAAAATCTACTAATTATTTTACGAAATCTTACATCTTAAATGTGTGACAATTACTGTAAACGTAAGTTTCACAAAAAGAAAAAGAAAAAGAAAAATAATAATTAAAAAAAAATAATAATTAAAAAAAAATACAATTAAAATACTTACATACAATACGTATACGGCCTCTCCTGACCGTGCACCGTCCTCGGATGCACTGGTGATCTCTTCTTCGGGAGAACGGCATCTTGCTCGCCATGGTCACCAATATGTGGTTCCTGTGTTCTTGAGGAAGCAGAAGGATCAGTACACGCAGCTAAAGGCTCACCAACGTCATCGGGGTATTCGTCATCGCAATCTGTGCAAAAGTAATCCTGTTAGTTAATCACGACGACATTTCGTTAGTGCCTAGTCTATCATACATCACGCATCCAAGGCCCTCATACAAAATCGCACTATCACAATATTAGTTAACACTTCACTTTTAAAAACCACCGAATTAAAATAAAACAAAACGTACTCACAGTATGCGGCCTCAACACCAACCACTTGTCTTGTCAACGTCCGAGCAACAACAGAGCACGTGGCACAGTGAGGCCTTTCTTTTATAGAAGGCGGGTGGGGATCGAAACCACCCACTATGATTTCTGCTTATATCTATTTATTTATTAAGCTTACAACATCACACACAGTACAAAATCTACTAATTATTTTACGAAATCTTACATCTGAAATGTGTGACAATTAATGTAAACATAAGTTTCCCAAAGAAAATTTAAATAGAAATTAAAAATTTAAAAAAAATACAATAAAATACTTACATGCTTATGCGGCCTCTCCTGACCGTGCACCGTCCTCGGATGCACTGGTGATCTCTTCTATAGGAGAACGGCATCTTGCTCGCCATAGTCACCAATATGTGGTTCGTGTGTTCTTGAGGAAGCAGAAGGATCAGTACACGCAGCTAAGGGCACACCAACGTCATCGGGGAATTCGTCATCGCAATCTGTGCAAAAGTAATCCTGTTAGTTAATCACGACGACATTTCGTTAGTGCCTAGTCTATCATACATCACGCATCCAAGGCCCTCATACAAAATCGCACTATCACAATATTAGTTAACACTTCACTTTTAAAAACCACCGAATTAAAATAAAGCAAAACGTACTCACAGTATGCGGCCTCAACACCAACCACTTGTCTTGTCAACGTCCAAACAACAGAGCGCGTGGCACACTGAGGCCCTTCTTTTAAAGAAGGCGGGTGGGGATCGAAACCACCCACTATGATTTCTGCTTATATCTATTTATTTATTGAGCTTACAACATCACACACAGTATAAAATCTACTAATTATTTTACGAAATCTTACATCTGAAATGTGTGACAATTAATGTAAACATAAGTTTCCCAAAGAAAATTTAAATAGAAATTAAAAATTTAAAAAAAATACAATAAAATACTTACATGCTTATGCGGCCTCTCCTGACCGTGCACCGTCCTCGGATGCACTGGTGATCTCTTCTACAGGAGAACGGCATCTTGCTCGCCATAGTCACCAATATGTGGTTCGTGTGTGCTTGAAGAAGCAGAAGGATCAGTACACGCAGTTAAAGGCTCACCAATTTCATCGGGGTATTCGTCATCGCAATCTGTGCAAAAGTAATCCTGTTAGTTAATCACGACGACATTTCGTTAGTGCCTAGTCTATCATACATCACGCATCCAAGGCCCTCATACAACATCGCACTACCACAAATTTAGTTAAAACACTTCACTTTCAAAAACCACCGAATAAAAATAACACAGAACGTACTCACAGTATGCGGCCTCGACACCAGCCACTTGTCTTGTCAACGTCCGAGCAACAACAGAGCACGTGGCACAGTGAGGCCTTTCTTTTATAGAAGGCGGGTGGGGATCGAAACCACCCACTATGATTTCTGCTTATATCTATTTATTTATTAAGCTTACAACATCACACACAGTACAAAATCTACTAATTATTTTACGAAATCTTACATCTGAAATGTGTGACAATTAATGTAAACATAAGTTTCCCAAAGAAAATTTAAATAGAAATTAAAAATTTAAAAAAAATACAATAAAATACTTACATGCTTATGCGGCCTCTCCTGACCGTGCACCGTCCTCGGATGCACTGGTGATCTCTTCTATAGGAGAACGGCATCTTGCTCGCCATAGTCACCAATATGTGGTTCGTGTGTTCTTGAGGAAGCAGAAGGATCAGTACACGCAGCTAAGGGCACACCAACGTCATCGGGGAATTCGTCATCGCAATCTGTGCAAAAGTAATCCTGTTAGTTAATCACGACGACATTTCGTTAGTGCCTAGTCTATCATACATCACGCATCCAAGGCCCTCATACAAAATCGCACTATCACAATATTAGTTAACACTTCACTTTTAAAAACCACCGAATTAAAATAAAGCAAAACGTACTCACAGTATGCGGCCTCAACACCAACCACTTGTCTTGTCAACGTCCAAACAACAGAGCGCGTGGCACACTGAGGCCCTTCTTTTAAAGAAGGCGGGTGGGGATCGAAACCACCCACTATGATTTCTGCTTATATCTATTTATTTATTGAGCTTACAACATCACACACAGTATAAAATCTACTAATTATTTTACGAAATCTTACATCTGAAATGTGTGACAATTAATGTAAACATAAGTTTCCCAAAGAAAATTTAAATAGAAATTAAAAATTTAAAAAAAATACAATAAAATACTTACATGCTTTTGCGGCCTCTCCTGACCGTGCACCGTCCTCGGATTCACTTGTGATCTCTTCTTCGGGAGAACGGCATCTTGCTTGCCATGGTCACTAATATGTGGTTCGTGTGTTCTTGAGGAAGCAGAAGTGTACACGCAGCTAAAGGCTCACCAACGTCATCGGGGTATTCGTCATCGCAATCTGTGCAAAAGTAATCCTGTTAGTTAATCACGACGACATTTCGTTAGTGCCTAGTCTATCATACATCACGCATCCAAGGCCCTCATACAACATCGCACTACCACAAATTTAGTTAAAACACTTCACTTTCAAAAACCACCGAATAAAAATAACACAGAACGTACTCACAGTATGCGGCCTCGACACCAGCCACTTGTCTTGTCAACGTCCGAGCAACAGCAGAGCGCGTGGCACACTGAGGCCTTTCTTATATAGAAGGCGGGTGGGGATCGAAACCACCCACTATGATTTCTGCTTATATTTATTTATTTATTAAGCTTACAACATCACACACAGTACAAAATCTACTAATTATTTTACGAAATCTTACATCTGAAATGTGTGACAATTAATGTAAACATAAGTTTCCCAAAGAAAATTTAAATAGAAATTAAAAATTTAAAAAAAATACAAAAAAATACAATTAAGTACTTACATGCTTATACGGCCTCTCCTGACCGTGCACCGTCCTCGAATGCACTGGTGATCTCTTCTACAGGAGAACGGCATCTTGCTCGCCATAGTCACCAATATGTGGTTCGTGTGTGCTTGAAGAAGCAGAAGGATCAGTACACGCAGTTAAAGGCTCACCAATTTCATCGGGGTATTCGTCATCGCAATCTGTGCAAAAGTAATCCTGTTAGTTAATCACGACGACATTTCGTTAGTGCCTAGTCTATCATACATCACGCATCCAAGGCCCTCATACAAAATCGCACTATCACAATATTAGTTAACACTTCACTTTTAAAAACCACCGAATTAAAATAAAACAAAACGTACTCAC
Source organism: Pieris napi (assembly GCF_905475465.1). Taxonomy (NCBI): domain Eukaryota; kingdom Metazoa; phylum Arthropoda; class Insecta; order Lepidoptera; family Pieridae; genus Pieris; species Pieris napi. Next base: position 6,059,226 of record NC_062240.1, on the reverse strand, counting down.
AGTATGCGGCCTCAACACCAACCACTTGTCTTGTCAACGTCCGAGCAACAACAGAGCACGTGGCACACTGAGGCCCTTCTTTTATAGAAGGCGGGTGGGGATCGAAACCACCCACTATGATTTCTGTTTATATCTATTTATTTATTAAGCTTACAACATCACACACAGTACAAAATCTACTAATTATTTTACGAAATCTTACATCTGAAATGTGTGACAATTAATGTAAACATAAGTTTCCCAAATAAAATTTAAATAGAGATTAAAAATTTAAAAAAAATACAATAAAATACTTACATGCTTTTGCGGCCTCTCCTGACCGTGCACCGTCCTCGGATGCACTGGTGATCTCTTCTTCAGGAGAACGGCATCTTGCTCGCCATAGTCACCAATATGTGGTTCGTGTGTTCTTGAGGAAGCAGAAGTGTACACGCAGCTAAATGCTCACCAACGTCATCGGGGTATTCGTCCTCGCAATCTGTGCAACATTAATCCTGTTAGTTAATCACGACGACATTTCGTTAGTGCCTAGTCTATCATACATCACGCATCCAAGGCCCTCATACAAAATCGCACTATCACAATATTAGTTAACACTTCACTTTTAAAAACCACCGAATTAAAATAAAACAAAACGTACTCACAGTATGCGGCCTCAACACCAACCACTTGTCTTGTCAACGTCCGAGCAACAACAGAGCACGTGGCACACTGAGGCCCTTCTTTTATAGAAGGCGGGTGGGGATCAAAACCACCCACTATGATTTCTGCTTATATCTATTTATTTATTAAGCTTACAACATCACACACAGTACAAAATCTACTAATTATTTTACGAAATCTTACATCTTAAATGTGTGACAATTACTGTAAACGTAAGTTTCACAAAAAGAAAAAGAAAAAGAAAAATAATAATTAAAAAAAAATAATAATTAAAAAAAAATACAATTAAAATACTTACATACAATACGTATACGGCCTCTCCTGACCGTGCACCGTCCTCGGATGCACTGGTGATCTCTTCTTCGGGAGAACGGCATCTTGCTCGCCATGGTCACCAATATGTGGTTCCTGTGTTCTTGAGGAAGCAGAAGGATCAGTACACGCAGCTAAAGGCTCACCAACGTCATCGGGGTATTCGTCATCGCAATCTGTGCAAAAGTAATCCTGTTAGTTAATCACGACGACATTTCGTTAGTGCCTAGTCTATCATACATCACGCATCCAAGGCCCTCATACAAAATCGCACTATCACAATATTAGTTAACACTTCACTTTTAAAAACCACCGAATTAAAATAAAACAAAACGTACTCACAGTATGCGGCCTCAACACCAACCACTTGTCTTGTCAACGTCCGAGCAACAACAGAGCACGTGGCACAGTGAGGCCCTTCTTTTATAGGAGGCGGGTGGGGATCAAAACCACCCACTATGATTTCTGCTTATATCTATTTATTTATTAAGCTTACAACATCACACACAGTACAAAATCTACTAATTATTTTACGAAATCTTACATCTGAAATGTGTGACAATTAATGTAAACATAAGTTTCCCAAAGAAAATTTAAATAGAAATTAAAAATTTAAAAAAAATACAATAAAATACTTACATGCTTATGCGGCCTCTCCTGACCGTGCACCGTCCTCGGATGCACTGGTGATCTCTTCTACAGGAGAACGGCATCTTGCTCGCCATAGTCACCAATATGTGGTTCGTGTGTGCTTGAAGAAGCAGAAGGATCAGTACACGCAGTTAAAGGCTCACCAATTTCATCGGGGTATTCGTCATCGCAATCTGTGCAAAAGTAATCCTGTTAGTTAATCACGACGACATTTCGTTAGTGCCTAGTCTATCATACATCACGCATCCAAGGCCCTCATACAACATCGCACTACCACAAATTTAGTTAAAACACTTCACTTTCAAAAACCACCGAATAAAAATAACACAGAACGTACTCACAGTATGCGGCCTCGACACCAGCCACTTGTCTTGTCAACGTCCGAGCAACAACAGAGCACGTGGCACAGTGAGGCCTTTCTTTTATAGAAGGCGGGTGGGGATCGAAACCACCCACTATGATTTCTGCTTATATCTATTTATTTATTAAGCTTACAACATCACACACAGTACAAAATCTACTAATTATTTTACGAAATCTTACATCTGAAATGTGTGACAATTAATGTAAACATAAGTTTCCCAAAGAAAATTTAAATAGAAATTAAAAATTTAAAAAAAATACAATAAAATACTTACATGCTTATGCGGCCTCTCCTGACCGTGCACCGTCCTCGGATGCACTGGTGATCTCTTCTATAGGAGAACGGCATCTTGCTCGCCATAGTCACCAATATGTGGTTCGTGTGTTCTTGAGGAAGCAGAAGGATCAGTACACGCAGCTAAGGGCACACCAACGTCATCGGGGAATTCGTCATCGCAATCTGTGCAAAAGTAATCCTGTTAGTTAATCACGACGACATTTCGTTAGTGCCTAGTCTATCATACATCACGCATCCAAGGCCCTCATACAAAATCGCACTATCACAATATTAGTTAACACTTCACTTTTAAAAACCACCGAATTAAAATAAAGCAAAACGTACTCACAGTATGCGGCCTCAACACCAACCACTTGTCTTGTCAACGTCCAAACAACAGAGCGCGTGGCACACTGAGGCCCTTCTTTTAAAGAAGGCGGGTGGGGATCGAAACCACCCACTATGATTTCTGCTTATATCTATTTATTTATTGAGCTTACAACATCACACACAGTATAAAATCTACTAATTATTTTACGAAATCTTACATCTGAAATGTGTGACAATTAATGTAAACATAAGTTTCCCAAAGAAAATTTAAATAGAAATTAAAAATTTAAAAAAAATACAATAAAATACTTACATGCTTTTGCGGCCTCTCCTGACCGTGCACCGTCCTCGGATTCACTTGTGATCTCTTCTTCGGGAGAACGGCATCTTGCTTGCCATGGTCACTAATATGTGGTTCGTGTGTTCTTGAGGAAGCAGAAGTGTACACGCAGCTAAAGGCTCACCAACGTCATCGGGGTATTCGTCATCGCAATCTGTGCAAAAGTAATCCTGTTAGTTAATCACGACGACATTTCGTTAGTGCCTAGTCTATCATACATCACGCATCCAAGGCCCTCATACAACATCGCACTACCACAAATTTAGTTAAAACACTTCACTTTCAAAAACCACCGAATAAAAATAACACAGAACGTACTCACAGTATGCGGCCTCGACACCAGCCACTTGTCTTGTCAACGTCCGAGCAACAACAGAGCACGTGGCACAGTGAGGCCTTTCTTTTATAGAAGGCGGGTGGGGATCGAAACCACCCACTATGATTTCTGCTTATATCTATTTATTTATTAAGCTTACAACATCACACGCAGTACAAAATCTACTAATTATTTTACGAAATCTTACATCTGAAATGTGTGACAATTAATGTAAACATAAGTTTCCCAAAGAAAATTTAAATAGAAATTAAAAATTTAAAAAAAATACAATAAAATACTTACATGCTTATGCGGCCTCTCCTGACCGTGCACCGTCCTCGGATGCACTGGTGATCTCTTCTATAGGAGAACGGCATCTTGCTCGCCATAGTCACCAATATGTGGTTCGTGTGTTCTTGAGGAAGCAGAAGGATCAGTACACGCAGCTAAGGGCACACCAACGTCATCGGGGAATTCGTCATCGCAATCTGTGCAAAAGTAATCCTGTTAGTTAATCACGACGACATTTCGTTAGTGCCTAGTCTATCATACATCACGCATCCAAGGCCCTCATACAACATCGCACTACCACAAATTTAGTTAAAACACTTCACTTTCAAAAACCACCGAATAAAAATAACACAGAACGTACTCACAGTATGCGGCCTCGACACCAGCCACTTGTCTTGTCAACGTCCGAGCAACAACAGAGCACGTGGCACAGTGAGGCCTTTCTTTTATAGAAGGCGGGTGGGGATCGAAACCACCCACTATGATTTCTGCTTATATCTATTTATTTATTAAGCTTACAACATTACACGCAGTACAAAATCTACTAATTATTTTACGAAATCTTACATCTGAAATGTGTGACAATTAATGTAAACATAAGTTTCCCAAAGAAAATTTAAATAGAAATTAAAAATTTAAAAAAAATACAATAAAATACTTACATGCTTTTGCGGCCTCTCCTGACCGTGCACCGTCCTCGGATTCACTTGTGATCTCTTCTTCGGGAGAACGGCATCTTGCTTGCCATGGTCACTAATATGTGGTTCGTGTGTTCTTGAGGAAGCAGAAGTGTACACGCAGCTAAAGGCTCACCAACGTCATCGGGGTATTCGTCATCGCAATCTGTGCAAAAGTAATCCTGTTAGTTAATCACGACGACATTTCGTTAGTGCCTAGTCTATCATACATCACGCATCCAAGGCCCTCATACAAAATCGCACTATCACAATATTAGTTAACACTTCACTTTTAAAAACCACCGAATTAAAATAAAACAAAACGTACTCACAGTATGCGGCCTCAACACCAACCACTTGTCTTGTCAACGTCCGAGCAACAACAGAGCACGTGGCACACTGAGGCCCTTCTTTTATAGAAGGCGGGTGGGGATCGAAACCACCCACTATGATTTCTGTTTATATCTATTTATTTATTAAGCTTACAACATCACACACAGTACAAAATCTACTAATTATTTTACGAAATCTTACATCTGAAATGTGTGACAATTAATGTAAACATAAGTTTCCCAAATAAAATTTAAATAGAGATTAAAAATTTAAAAAAAATACAATAAAATACTTACATGCTTTTGCGGCCTCTCCTGACCGTGCACCGTCCTCGGATGCACTGGTGATCTCTTCTTCAGGAGAACGGCATCTTGCTCGCCATAGTCACCAATATGTGGTTCGTGTGTTCTTGAGGAAGCAGAAGTGTACACGCAGCTAAATGCTCACCAACGTCATCGGGTTATTCGTCCTCGCAATCTGTGCAACATTAATCCTGTTAGTTAATCACGACGACATTTCGTTAGTGCCTAGTCTATCATACATCACGCATCCAAGGCCCTCATACAAAATCGCACTATCACAATATTAGTTAACACTTCACTTTTAAAAACCACCGAATTAAAATAAAACAAAACGTACTCACAGTATGCGGCCTCAACACCAACCACTTGTCTTGTCAACGTCCGAGCAACAACAGAGCACGTGGCACACTGAGGCCCTTCTTTTATAGAAGGCGGGTGGGGATCAAAACCACCCACTATGATTTCTGCTTATATCTATTTATTTATTAAGCTTACAACATCACACACAGTACAAAATCTACTAATTATTTTACGAAATCTTACATCTTAAATGTGTGACAATTACTGTAAACGTAAGTTTCACAAAAAGAAAAAGAAAAAGAAAAATAATAATTAAAAAAAAATAATAATTAAAAAAAAATACAATTAAAATACTTACATACAATACGTATACGGCCTCTCCTGACCGTGCACCGTCCTCGGATGCACTGGTGATCTCTTCTTCGGGAGAACGGCATCTTGCTCGCCATGGTCACCAATATGTGGTTCCTGTGTTCTTGAGGAAGCAGAAGGATCAGTACACGCAGCTAAAGGCTCACCAACGTCATCGGGGTATTCGTCATCGCAATCTGTGCAAAAGTAATCCTGTTAGTTAATCACGACGACATTTCGTTAGTGCCTAGTCTATCATACATCACGCATCCAAGGCCCTCATACAAAATCGCACTATCACAATATTAGTTAACACTTCACTTTTAAAAACCACCGAATTAAAATAAAACAAAACGTACTCACAGTATGCGGCCTCAACACCAACCACTTGTCTTGTCAACGTCCGAGCAACAACAGAGCACGTGGCACACTGAGGCCCTTCTTTTATAGAAGGCGGGTGGGGATCGAAACCACCCACTATGATTTCTGCTTATATCTATTTATTTATTAAGCTTACAACATCACACACAGTACAAAATCTACTAATTATTTTACGAAATCTTACATCTTAAATGTCTGACAATTACTGTAAACGTAAGTTTCACAAAAAGAAAAAGAAAAATAATAATTAAATAAAAATACAATTAAAATACTTACATACAATACGTATACGGCCTCTCCTGACCGTGCACCGTCCTCGGATTCACTTGTGATCTCTTCTTCGGGAGAACGGCATCTTGCTTGCCATGGTCACTAATATGTGGTTCGTGTGTTCTTGAGGAAGCAGAAGTGTACACGCAGCTAAAGGCTCACCAACGTCATCGGGGTATTCGTCATCGCAATCTGTGCAAAAGTAATCCTGTTAGTTAATCACGACGACATTTCGTTAGTGCCTAGTCTATCATACATCACGCATCCAAGGCCCTCATACAAAATCGCACTATCACAATATTAGTTAACACTTCACTTTTAAAAACCACCGAATTAAAATAAAACAAAACGTACTCACAGTATGCGGCCTCAACACCAACCACTTGTCTTGTCAACGTCCGAGCAACAACAGAGCACGTGGCACACTGAGGCCCTTCTTTTATAGAAGGCGGGTGGGGATCGAAACCACCCACTATGATTTCTGTTTATATCTATTTATTTATTAAGCTTACAACATCACACACAGTACAAAATCTACTAATTATTTTACGAAATCTTACATCTGAAATGTGTGACAATTAATGTAAACATAAGTTTCCCAAATAAAATTTAAATAGAGATTAAAAATTTAAAAAAAATACAATAAAATACTTACATGCTTTTGCGGCCTCTCCTGACCGTGCACCGTCCTCGGATGCACTGGTGATCTCTTCTTCAGGAGAACGGCATCTTGCTCGCCATAGTCACCAATATGTGGTTCGTGTGTTCTTGAGGAAGCAGAAGTGTACACGCAGCTAAATGCTCACCAACGTCATCGGGGTATTCGTCCTCGCAATCTGTGCAACATTAATCCTGTTAGTTAATCACGACGACATTTCGTTAGTGCCTAGTCTATCATACATCACGCATCCAAGGCCCTCATACAAAATCGCACTATAACAATATTAGTTAACACTTCACTTTTAAAAACCACCGAATTAAAATAAAACAAAACGTACTCACAGTATGCGGCCTCAACACCAACCACTTGTCTTGTCAACGTCCGAGCAACAACAGAGCACGTGGCACAGTGAGGCCCTTCTTTTATAGGAGGCGGGTGGGGATCAAAACCACCCACTATGATTTCTGCTTATATCTATTTATTTATTAAGCTTACAACATCACACACAGTACAAAATCTACTAATTATTTTACGAAATCTTACATCTGAAATGTGTGACAATTAATGTAAACATAAGTTTCCCAAAGAAAATTTAAATAGAAATTAAAAATTTAAAAAAAATACAATAAAATACTTGCATGCTTATGCGGCCTCTCCTGACCGTGCACCGTCCTCGGATGCACTGGTGATCTCTTCTACAGGAGAACGGCATCTTGTTCGCCATTGTCACCAATATGTGGTTCGTGTGTTATTGAAGAAGCAGAAGGATCAGTACACGCAGTTAAAGGCTCACCAATTTCATCGGGGTATTCGTCATCGCAATCTGTGCAAAAGTAATCCTGTTAGTTAATCACGACGACATTTCGTTAGTGCCTAGTCTATCATACATCACGCATCCAAGGCCCTCATACAACATCGCACTACCACAAATTTAGTTAAAACACTTCACATTCAAAAACCACCGAATAAAAATAACACAGAACGTACTCACAGTATGCGGCCTCGACACCAGCCACTTGTCTTGTCAACGTCCGAGCAACAACAGAGCACGTGGCACAGTGAGGCCTTTCTTTTATAGAAGGCGGGTGGGGATCGAAACCACCCACTATGATTTCTGCTTATATCTATTTATTTATTAAGCTTACAACATCACACACAGTACAAAATCTACTAATTATTTTACGAAATCTTACATCTGAAATGTGTGACAATTAATGTAAACATAAGTTTCCCAAAGAAAATTTAAATAGAAATTAAAAATTTAAAAAAAATACAATAAAATACTTACATGCTTATGCGGCCTCTCCTGACCGTGCACCGTCCTCGGATGCACTGGTGATCTCTTCTATAGGAGAACGGCATCTTGCTCGCCATAGTCACCAATATGTGGTTCGTGTGTTCTTGAGGAAGCAGAAGGATCAGTACACGCAGCTAAGGGCACACCAACGTCATCGGGGAATTCGTCATCGCAATCTGTGCAAAAGTAATCCTGTTAGTTAATCACGACGACATTTCGTTAGTGCCTAGTCTATCATACATCACGCATCCAAGGCCCTCATACAAAATCGCACTATCACAATATTAGTTAACACTTCACTTTTAAAAACCACCGAATTAAAATAAAACAAAACGTACTCACAGTATGCGGCCTCAACACCAACCACTTGTCTTGTCAACGTCCAAACAACAGAGCGCGTGGCACACTGAGGCCCTTCTTTTAAAGAAGGCGGGTGGGGATCGAAACCACCCACTATGATTTCTGCTTATATCTATTTATTTATTGAGCTTACAACATCACACACAGTATAAAATCTACTAATTATTTTACGAAATCTTACATCTGAAATGTGTGACAATTAATGTAAACATAAGTTTCCCAAAGAAAATTTAAATAGAAATTAAAAATTTAAAAAAAATACAATAAAATACTTACATGCTTTTGCGGCCTCTCCTGACCGTGCACCGTCCTCGGATTCACTTGTGATCTCTTCTTCGGGAGAACGGCATCTTGCTTGCCATGGTCACTAATATGTGGTTCGTGTGTTCTTGAGGAAGCAGAAGTGTACACGCAGCTAAAGGCTCACCAACGTCATCGGGGTATTCGTCATCGCAATCTGTGCAAAAGTAATCCTGTTAGTTAATCACGACGACATTTCGTTAGTGCCTAGTCTATCATACATCACGCATCCAAGGCCCTCATACAACATCGCACTACCACAAATTTAGTTAAAACACTTCACTTTCAAAAACCACCGAATAAAAATAACACAGAACGTACTCACAGTATGCGGCCTCGACACCAGCCACTTGTCTTGTCAACGTCCGAGCAACAGCAGAGCGCGTGGCACACTGAGGCCTTTCTTATATAGAAGGCGGGTGGGGATCGAAACCACCCACTATGATTTCTGCTTATATTTATTTATTTATTAAGCTTACAACATCACACACAGTACAAAATCTACTAATTATTTTACGAAATCTTACATCTGAAATGTGTGACAATTAATGTAAACATAAGTTTCCCAAAGAAAATTTAAATAGAAATTAAAAATTTAAAAAAAATACAATAAAATACTTACATGCTTTTGCGGCCTCTCCTGACCGTACACCGTCCTCGGATTCACTTGTGATCTCTTCTTCGGGAGAACGGCATCTTGCTTGCCATGGTCACTAATATGTGGTTCGTGTGTTCTTGAGGAAGCAGAAGTGTACACGCAGCTAAAGGCTCACCAACGTCATCGGGGTATTCGTCATCGCAATCTGTGCAAAAGTAATCCTGTTAGTTAATCACGACGACATTTCGTTAGTGCCTAGTCTATCATACATCACGCATCCAAGGCCCTCATACAAAATCGCACTATCACAATATTAGTTAACACTTCACTTTTAAAAACCACCGAATTAAAATAAAACAAAACGTACTCACAGTATGCGGCCTCAACACCAACCACTTGTCTTGTCAACGTCCGAGCAACAACAGAGCACGTGGCACACTGAGGCCCTTCTTTTATAGAAGGCGGGTGGGGATCGAAACCACCCACTATGATTTCTGCTTATATCTATTTATTTATTAAGCTTACAACATCACACACAGTACAAAATCTACTAATTATTTTACGAAATCTTACATCTTAAATGTCTGACAATTACTGTAAACGTAAGTTTCACAAAAAGAAAAAGAAAAATAATAATTAAATAAAAATACAATTAAAATACTTACATACAATACGTATACGGCCTCTCCTGACCGTGCACCGTCCTCGGATTCACTGGTGATCTCTTCTTCGTGAGAACGGCATCTTGTTCGCCATTGTCACCAATATGTGGTTCGTGTGTTATTGAAGAAGCAGAAGGATCAGTACACGCAGTTAAAGGCTCACCAATTTCATCGGGGTATTCGTCATCGCAATCTGTGCAAAAGTAATCCTGTTAGTTAATCACGACGACATTTCGTTAGTGCCTAGTCTATCATACATCACGCATCCAAGGCCCTCATACAACATCGCACTACCACAAATTTAGTTAAAACACTTCACTTTCAAAAACCACCGAATAAAAATAACACAGAACGTACTCACAGTATGCGGCCTCGACACCAGCCACTTGTCTTGTCAACGTCCGAGCAACAACAGAGCACGTGGCACAGTGAGGCCTTTCTTTTATAGAAGGCGGGTGGGGATCGAAACCACCCACTATGATTTCTGCTTATATCTATTTATTTATTAAGCTTACAACATCACACACAGTACAAAATCTACTAATTATTTTACGAAATCTTACATCTGAAATGTGTGACAATTAATGTAAACATAAGTTTCCCAAAGAAAATTTAAATAGAAATTAAAAATTTAAAAAAAATACAATAAAATACTTACATGCTTATGCGGCCTCTCCTGACCGTGCACCGTCCTCGGATGCACTGGTGATCTCTTCTATAGGAGAACGGCATCTTGCTCGCCATAGTCACCAATATGTGGTTCTTGTGTTCTTGAGGAAGCAGAAGGATCAGTACACGCAGCTAAGGGCACACCAACGTCATCGGGGAATTCGTCATCGCAATCTGTGCAAAAGTAATCCTGTTAGTTAATCACGACGACATTTCGTTAGTGCCTAGTCTATCATACATCACGCATCCAAGGCCCTCATACAAAATCGCACTATCACAATATTAGTTAACACTTCACTTTTAAAAACCACCGAATTAAAATAAAACAAAACGTACTCACAGTATGCGGCCTCAACACCAACCACTTGTCTTGTCAACGTCCAAACAACAGAGCGCGTGGCACACTGAGGCCCTTCTTTTAAAGAAGGCGGGTGGGGATCGAAACCACCCACTATGATTTCTGCTTATATCTATTTATTTATTGAGCTTACAACATCACACACAGTATAAAATCTACTAATTATTTTACGAAATCTTACATCTGAAATGTGTGACAATTAATGTAAACATAAGTTTCCCAAAGAAAATTTAAATAGAAATTAAAAATTTAAAAAAAATACAATAAAATACTTACATGCTTATGCGGCCTCTCCTGACCGTGCACCGTCCTCGGATGCACTGGTGATCTCTTCTACAGGAGAACGGCATCTTGTTCGCCATTGTCACCAATATGTGGTTCGTGTGTTATTGAAGAAGCAGAAGGATCAGTACACGCAGTTAAAGGCTCACCAATTTCATCGGGGTATTCGTCATCGCAATCTGTGCAAAAGTAATCCTGTTAGTTAATCACGACGACATTTCGTTAGTGCCTAGTCTATCATACATCACGCATCCAAGGCCCTCATACAAAATCGCACTATCACAATATTAGTTAACACTTCACTTTTAAAAACCACCGAATTAAAATAAAACAAAACGTACTCACAGTATGCGGCCTCAACACCAACCACTTGTCTTGTCAACGTCCAAACAACAGAGCGCGTGGCACACTGAGGCCCTTCTTTTAAAGAAGGCGGGTGGGGATCGAAACCACCCACTATGATTTCTGCTTATATCTATTTATTTATTGAGCTTACAACATCACACACAGTATAAAATCTACTAATTATTTTACGAAATCTTACATCTGAAATGTGTGACAATTAATGTAAACATAAGTTTCCCAAAGAAAATTTAAATAGAAATTAAAAATTTAAAAAAAATACAATAAAATACTTACATGCTTTTGCGGCCTCTCCTGACCGTGCACCGTCCTCGGATTCACTTGTGATCTCTTCTTCGGGAGAACGGCATCTTGCTTGCCATGGTCACTAATATGTGGTTCGTGTGTTCTTGAGGAAGCAGAAGTGTACACGCAGCTAAAGGCTCACCAACGTCATCGGGGTATTCGTCATCGCAATCTGTGCAAAAGTAATCCTGTTAGTTAATCACGACGACATTTCGTTAGTGCCTAGTCTATCATACATCACGCATCCAAGGCCCTCATACAACATCGCACTACCACAAATTTAGTTAAAACACTTCACTTTCAAAAACCACCGAATAAAAATAACACAGAACGTACTCACAGTATGCGGCCTCGACACCAGCCACTTGTCTTGTCAACGTCCGAGCAACAGCAGAGCGCGTGGCACACTGAGGCCTTTCTTATATAGAAGGCGGGTGGGGATCGAAACCACCCACTATGATTTCTGCTTATATTTATTTATTTATTAAGCTTACAACATCACACACAGTACAAAATCTACTAATTATTTTACGAAATCTTACATCTGAAATGTGTGACAATTAATGTAAACATAAGTTTCCCAAAGAAAATTTAAATAGAAATTAAAAATTTAAAAAAAATACAAAAAAATACAATTAAGTACTTACATGCTTATACGGCCTCTCCTGACCGTGCACCGTCCTCGAATGCACTGGTGATCTCTTCTACAGGAGAACGGCATCTTGCTCGCCATAGTCACCAATATGTGGTTCGTGTGTGCTTGAAGAAGCAGAAGGATCAGTACACGCAGTTAAAGGCTCACCAATTTCATCGGGGTATTCGTCATCGCAATCTGTGCAAAAGTAATCCTGTTAGTTAATCACGACGACATTTCGTTAGTGCCTAGTCTATCATACATCACGCATCCAAGGCCCTCATACAAAATCGCACTATCACAATATTAGTTAACACTTCACTTTTAAAAACCACCGAATTAAAATAAAACAAAACGTACTCACAGTATGCGGCCTCAACACCAACCACTTGTCTTGTCAACGTCCGAGCAACAACAGAGCACGTGGCACACTGAGGCCCTTCTTTTATAGAAGGCGGGTGGGGATCGAAACCACCCACTATGATTTCTGTTTATATCTATTTATTTATTAAGCTTACAACATCACACACAGTACAAAATCTACTAATTATTTTACGAAATCTTACATCTGAAATGTGTGACAATTAATGTAAACATAAGTTTCCCAAAGAAAATTTAAATAGAGATTAAAAATTTAAAAAAAATACAATAAAATACTTACATGCTTTTGCGGCCTCTCCTGACCGTGCACCGTCCTCGGATGCACTGGTGATCTCTTCTTCAGGAGAACGGCATCTTGCTCGCCATAGTCACCAATATGTGGTTCGTGTGTTCTTGAGGAAGCAGAAGTGTACACGCAGCTAAATGCTCACCAACGTCATCGGGGTATTCGTCCTCGCAATCTGTGCAACATTAATCCTGTTAGTTAATCACGACGACATTTCGTTAGTGCCTAGTCTATCATACATCACGCATCCAAGGCCCTCATACAAAATCGCACTATCACAATATTAGTTAACACTTCACTTTTAAAAACCACCGAATTAAAATAAAACAAAACGTACTCACAGTATGCGGCCTCAACACCAACCACTTGTCTTGTCAACGTCCGAGCAACAACAGAGCACGTGGCACACTGAGGCCCTTCTTTTATAGAAGGCGGGTGGGGATCAAAACCACCCACTATGATTTCTGCTTATATCTATTTATTTATTAAGCTTACAACATCACACACAGTACAAAATCTACTAATTATTTTACGAAATCTTACATCTTAAATGTGTGACAATTACTGTAAACGTAAGTTTCACAAAAAGAAAAAGAAAAAGAAAAATAATAATTAAAAAAAAATAATAATTAAAAAAAAATACAATTAAAATACTTACATACAATACGTATACGGCCTCTCCTGACCGTGCACCGTCCTCGGATGCACTGGTGATCTCTTCTTCGGGAGAACGGCATCTTGCTCGCCATGGTCACCAATATGTGGTTCCTGTGTTCTTGAGGAAGCAGAAGGATCAGTACACGCAGCTAAAGGCTCACCAACGTCATCGGGGTATTCGTCATCGCAATCTGTGCAAAAGTAATCCTGTTAGTTAATCACGACGACATTTCGTTAGTGCCTAGTCTATCATACATCACGCATCCAAGGCCCTCATACAAAATCGCACTATCACAATATTAGTTAACACTTCACTTTTAAAAACCACCGAATTAAAATAAAACAAAACGTACTCACAGTATGCGGCCTCAACACCAACCACTTGTCTTGTCAACGTCCGAGCAACAACAGAGCACGTGGCACAGTGAGGCCTTTCTTTTATAGAAGGCGGGTGGGGATCGAAACCACCCACTATGATTTCTGCTTATATCTATTTATTTATTAAGCTTACAACATCACACACAGTACAAAATCTACTAATTATTTTACGAAATCTTACATCTGAAATGTGTGACAATTAATGTAAACATAAGTTTCCCAAAGAAAATTTAAATAGAAATTAAAAATTTAAAAAAAATACAATAAAATACTTACATGCTTATGCGGCCTCTCCTGACCGTGCACCGTCCTCGGATGCACTGGTGATCTCTTCTATAGGAGAACGGCATCTTGCTCGCCATAGTCACCAATATGTGGTTCGTGTGTTCTTGAGGAAGCAGAAGGATCAGTACACGCAGCTAAGGGCACACCAACGTCATCGGGGAATTCGTCATCGCAATCTGTGCAAAAGTAATCCTGTTAGTTAATCACGACGACATTTCGTTAGTGCCTAGTCTATCATACATCACGCATCCAAGGCCCTCATACAAAATCGCACTATCACAATATTAGTTAACACTTCACTTTTAAAAACCACCGAATTAAAATAAAGCAAAACGTACTCACAGTATGCGGCCTCAACACCAACCACTTGTCTTGTCAACGTCCAAACAACAGAGCGCGTGGCACACTGAGGCCCTTCTTTTAAAGAAGGCGGGTGGGGATCGAAACCACCCACTATGATTTCTGCTTATATCTATTTATTTATTGAGCTTACAACATCACACACAGTATAAAATCTACTAATTATTTTACGAAATCTTACATCTGAAATGTGTGACAATTAATGTAAACATAAGTTTCCCAAAGAAAATTTAAATAGAAATTAAAAATTTAAAAAAAATACAATAAAATACTTACATGCTTATGCGGCCTCTCCTGACCGTGCACCGTCCTCGGATGCACTGGTGATCTCTTCTACAGGAGAACGGCATCTTGCTCGCCATAGTCACCAATATGTGGTTCGTGTGTGCTTGAAGAAGCAGAAGGATCAGTACACGCAGTTAAAGGCTCACCAATTTCATCGGGGTATTCGTCATCGCAATCTGTGCAAAAGTAATCCTGTTAGTTAATCACGACGACATTTCGTTAGTGCCTAGTCTATCATACATCACGCATCCAAGGCCCTCATACAACATCGCACTACCACAAATTTAGTTAAAACACTTCACTTTCAAAAACCACCGAATAAAAATAACACAGAACGTACTCACAGTATGCGGCCTCGACACCAGCCACTTGTCTTGTCAACGTCCGAGCAACAACAGAGCACGTGGCACAGTGAGGCCTTTCTTTTATAGAAGGCGGGTGGGGATCAAAACCACCCACTATGATTTCTGCTTATATCTATTTATTTATTAAGCTTACAACATCACACACAGTACAAAATCTACTAATTATTTTACGAAATCTTACATCTGAAATGTGTGACAATTAATGTAAACATAAGTTTCCCAAAGAAAATTTAAATAGAAATTAAAAATTTAAAAAAAATACAATAAAATACTTACATGCTTATGCGGCCTCTCCTGACCGTGCACCGTCCTCGGATGCACTGGTGATCTCTTCTATAGGAGAACGGCATCTTGCTCGCCATAGTCACCAATATGTGGTTCGTGTGTTCTTGAGGAAGCAGAAGGATCAGTACACGCAGCTAAGGGCACACCAACGTCATCGGGGAATTCGTCATCGCAATCTGTGCAAAAGTAATCCTGTTAGTTAATCACGACGACATTTCGTTAGTGCCTAGTCTATCATACATCACGCATCCAAGGCCCTCATACAAAATCGCACTATCACAATATTAGTTAACACTTCACTTTTAAAAACCACCGAATTAAAATAAAGCAAAACGTACTCACAGTATGCGGCCTCAACACCAACCACTTGTCTTGTCAACGTCCAAACAACAGAGCGCGTGGCACACTGAGGCCCTTCTTTTAAAGAAGGCGGGTGGGGATCGAAACCACCCACTATGATTTCTGCTTATATCTATTTATTTATTGAGCTTACAACATCACACACAGTATAAAATCTACTAATTATTTTACGAAATCTTACATCTGAAATGTGTGACAATTAATGTAAACATAAGTTTCCCAAAGAAAATTTAAATAGAAATTAAAAATTTAAAAAAAATACAATAAAATACTTACATGCTTTTGCGGCCTCTCCTGACCGTGCACCGTCCTCGGATTCACTTGTGATCTCTTCTTCGGGAGAACGGCATCTTGCTTGCCATGGTCACTAATATGTGGTTCGTGTGTTCTTGAGGAAGCAGAAGTGTACACGCAGCTAAAGGCTCACCAACGTCATCGGGGTATTCGTCATCGCAATCTGTGCAAAAGTAATCCTGTTAGTTAATCACGACGACATTTCGTTAGTGCCTAGTCTATCATACATCACGCATCCAAGGCCCTCATACAACATCGCACTACCACAAATTTAGTTAAAACACTTCACTTTCAAAAACCACCGAATAAAAATAACACAGAACGTACTCACAGTATGCGGCCTCGACACCAGCCACTTGTCTTGTCAACGTCCGAGCAACAGCAGAGCGCGTGGCACACTGAGGCCTTTCTTATATAGAAGGCGGGTGGGGATCGAAACCACCCACTATGATTTCTGCTTATATTTATTTATTTATTAAGCTTACAACATCACACACAGTACAAAATCTACTAATTATTTTACGAAATCTTACATCTGAAATGTGTGACAATTAATGTAAACATAAGTTTCCCAAAGAAAATTTAAATAGAAATTAAAAATTTAAAAAAAATACAAAAAAATACAATTAAGTACTTACATGCTTATACGGCCTCTCCTGACCGTGCACCGTCCTCGAATGCACTGGTGATCTCTTCTACAGGAGAACGGCATCTTGCTCGCCATAGTCACCAATATGTGGTTCGTGTGTGCTTGAAGAAGCAGAAGGATCAGTACACGCAGTTAAAGGCTCACCAATTTCATCGGGGTATTCGTCATCGCAATCTGTGCA
The DNA here is from genome assembly GCF_905475465.1 of Pieris napi. Lineage (NCBI taxonomy): Eukaryota > Metazoa > Arthropoda > Insecta > Lepidoptera > Pieridae > Pieris > Pieris napi. The sequence continues at coordinate 6,041,834 of NC_062240.1, read as the reverse complement.
AAAGTAATCCTGTTAGTTAATCACGACGACATTTCGTTAGTGCCTAGTCTATCATACATCACGCATCCAAGGCCCTCATACAAAATCGCACTATCACAATATTAGTTAACACTTCACTTTTAAAAACCACCGAATTAAAATAAAACAAAACGTACTCACAGTATGCGGCCTCAACACCAACCACTTGTCTTGTCAACGTCCGAGCAACAACAGAGCACGTGGCACACTGAGGCCCTTCTTTTATAGAAGGCGGGTGGGGATCGAAACCACCCACTATGATTTCTGTTTATATCTATTTATTTATTAAGCTTACAACATCACACACAGTACAAAATCTACTAATTATTTTACGAAATCTTACATCTGAAATGTGTGACAATTAATGTAAACATAAGTTTCCCAAATAAAATTTAAATAGAGATTAAAAATTTAAAAAAAATACAATAAAATACTTACATGCTTTTGCGGCCTCTCCTGACCGTGCACCGTCCTCGGATGCACTGGTGATCTCTTCTTCAGGAGAACGGCATCTTGCTCGCCATAGTCACCAATATGTGGTTCGTGTGTTCTTGAGGAAGCAGAAGTGTACACGCAGCTAAATGCTCACCAACGTCATCGGGGTATTCGTCCTCGCAATCTGTGCAACATTAATCCTGTTAGTTAATCACGACGACATTTCGTTAGTGCCTAGTCTATCATACATCACGCATCCAAGGCCCTCATACAAAATCGCACTATCACAATATTAGTTAACACTTCACTTTTAAAAACCACCGAATTAAAATAAAACAAAACGTACTCACAGTATGCGGCCTCAACACCAACCACTTGTCTTGTCAACGTCCGAGCAACAACAGAGCACGTGGCACACTGAGGCCCTTCTTTTATAGAAGGCGGGTGGGGATCAAAACCACCCACTATGATTTCTGCTTATATCTATTTATTTATTAAGCTTACAACATCACACACAGTACAAAATCTACTAATTATTTTACGAAATCTTACATCTTAAATGTGTGACAATTACTGTAAACGTAAGTTTCACAAAAAGAAAAAGAAAAAGAAAAATAATAATTAAAAAAAAATAATAATTAAAAAAAAATACAATTAAAATACTTACATACAATACGTATACGGCCTCTCCTGACCGTGCACCGTCCTCGGATGCACTGGTGATCTCTTCTTCGGGAGAACGGCATCTTGCTCGCCATGGTCACCAATATGTGGTTCCTGTGTTCTTGAGGAAGCAGAAGGATCAGTACACGCAGCTAAAGGCTCACCAACGTCATCGGGGTATTCGTCATCGCAATCTGTGCAAAAGTAATCCTGTTAGTTAATCACGACGACATTTCGTTAGTGCCTAGTCTATCATACATCACGCATCCAAGGCCCTCATACAAAATCGCACTATCACAATATTAGTTAACACTTCACTTTTAAAAACCACCGAATTAAAATAAAACAAAACGTACTCACAGTATGCGGCCTCAACACCAACCACTTGTCTTGTCAACGTCCGAGCAACAACAGAGCACGTGGCACAGTGAGGCCCTTCTTTTATAGGAGGCGGGTGGGGATCAAAACCACCCACTATGATTTCTGCTTATATCTATTTATTTATTAAGCTTACAACATCACACACAGTACAAAATCTACTAATTATTTTACGAAATCTTACATCTGAAATGTGTGACAATTAATGTAAACATAAGTTTCCCAAAGAAAATTTAAATAGAAATTAAAAATTTAAAAAAAATACAATAAAATACTTACATGCTTATGCGGCCTCTCCTGACCGTGCACCGTCCTCGGATGCACTGGTGATCTCTTCTACAGGAGAACGGCATCTTGCTCGCCATAGTCACCAATATGTGGTTCGTGTGTGCTTGAAGAAGCAGAAGGATCAGTACACGCAGTTAAAGGCTCACCAATTTCATCGGGGTATTCGTCATCGCAATCTGTGCAAAAGTAATCCTGTTAGTTAATCACGACGACATTTCGTTAGTGCCTAGTCTATCATACATCACGCATCCAAGGCCCTCATACAACATCGCACTACCACAAATTTAGTTAAAACACTTCACTTTCAAAAACCACCGAATAAAAATAACACAGAACGTACTCACAGTATGCGGCCTCGACACCAGCCACTTGTCTTGTCAACGTCCGAGCAACAACAGAGCACGTGGCACAGTGAGGCCTTTCTTTTATAGAAGGCGGGTGGGGATCGAAACCACCCACTATGATTTCTGCTTATATCTATTTATTTATTAAGCTTACAACATCACACACAGTACAAAATCTACTAATTATTTTACGAAATCTTACATCTGAAATGTGTGACAATTAATGTAAACATAAGTTTCCCAAAGAAAATTTAAATAGAAATTAAAAATTTAAAAAAAATACAATAAAATACTTACATGCTTATGCGGCCTCTCCTGACCGTGCACCGTCCTCGGATGCACTGGTGATCTCTTCTATAGGAGAACGGCATCTTGCTCGCCATAGTCACCAATATGTGGTTCGTGTGTTCTTGAGGAAGCAGAAGGATCAGTACACGCAGCTAAGGGCACACCAACGTCATCGGGGAATTCGTCATCGCAATCTGTGCAAAAGTAATCCTGTTAGTTAATCACGACGACATTTCGTTAGTGCCTAGTCTATCATACATCACGCATCCAAGGCCCTCATACAAAATCGCACTATCACAATATTAGTTAACACTTCACTTTTAAAAACCACCGAATTAAAATAAAGCAAAACGTACTCACAGTATGCGGCCTCAACACCAACCACTTGTCTTGTCAACGTCCAAACAACAGAGCGCGTGGCACACTGAGGCCCTTCTTTTAAAGAAGGCGGGTGGGGATCGAAACCACCCACTATGATTTCTGCTTATATCTATTTATTTATTGAGCTTACAACATCACACACAGTATAAAATCTACTAATTATTTTACGAAATCTTACATCTGAAATGTGTGACAATTAATGTAAACATAAGTTTCCCAAAGAAAATTTAAATAGAAATTAAAAATTTAAAAAAAATACAATAAAATACTTACATGCTTTTGCGGCCTCTCCTGACCGTGCACCGTCCTCGGATTCACTTGTGATCTCTTCTTCGGGAGAACGGCATCTTGCTTGCCATGGTCACTAATATGTGGTTCGTGTGTTCTTGAGGAAGCAGAAGTGTACACGCAGCTAAAGGCTCACCAACGTCATCGGGGTATTCGTCATCGCAATCTGTGCAAAAGTAATCCTGTTAGTTAATCACGACGACATTTCGTTAGTGCCTAGTCTATCATACATCACGCATCCAAGGCCCTCATACAACATCGCACTACCACAAATTTAGTTAAAACACTTCACTTTCAAAAACCACCGAATAAAAATAACACAGAACGTACTCACAGTATGCGGCCTCGACACCAGCCACTTGTCTTGTCAACGTCCGAGCAACAGCAGAGCGCGTGGCACACTGAGGCCTTTCTTATATAGAAGGCGGGTGGGGATCGAAACCACCCACTATGATTTCTGCTTATATTTATTTATTTATTAAGCTTACAACATCACACACAGTACAAAATCTACTAATTATTTTACGAAATCTTACATCTGAAATGTGTGACAATTAATGTAAACATAAGTTTCCAAAAGAAAATTTAAATAGAAATTAAAAATTTAAAAAAAATACAAAAAAATACAATTAAGTACTTACATGCTTATACGGCCTCTCCTGACCGTGCACCGTCCTCGAATGCACTGGTGATCTCTTCTACAGGAGAACGGCATCTTGCTCGCCATAGTCACCAATATGTGGTTCGTGTGTGCTTGAAGAAGCAGAAGGATCAGTACACGCAGTTAAAGGCTCACCAATTTCATCGGGGTATTCGTCATCGCAATCTGTGCAAAAGTAATCCTGTTAGTTAATCACGACGACATTTCGTTAGTGCCTAGTCTATCATACATCACGCATCCAAGGCCCTCATACAAAATCGCACTATCACAATATTAGTTAACACTTCACTTTTAAAAACCACCGAATTAAAATAAAACAAAACGTACTCACAGTATGCGGCCTCAACACCAACCACTTGTCTTGTCAACGTCCGAGCAACAACAGAGCACGTGGCACACTGAGGCCCTTCTTTTATAGAAGGCGGGTGGGGATCGAAACCACCCACTATGATTTCTGTTTATATCTATTTATTTATTAAGCTTACAACATCACACACAGTACAAAATCTACTAATTATTTTACGAAATCTTACATCTGAAATGTGTGACAATTAATGTAAACATAAGTTTCCCAAATAAAATTTAAATAGAGATTAAAAATTTAAAAAAAATACAAAAAAATACAATAAAATACTTACATGCTTTTGCGGCCTCTCCTGACCGTGCACCGTCCTCGGATGCACTGGTGATCTCTTCTTCAGGAGAACGGCATCTTGCTCGCCATAGTCACCAATATGTGGTTCGTGTGTTCTTGAGGAAGCAGAAGTGTACACGCAGCTAAATGCTCACCAACGTCATCGGGGTATTCGTCCTCGCAATCTGTGCAACATTAATCCTGTTAGTTAATCACGACGACATTTCGTTAGTGCCTAGTCTATCATACATCACGCATCCAAGGCCCTCATACAAAATCGCACTATCACAATATTAGTTAACACTTCACTTTTAAAAACCACCGAATTAAAATAAAACAAAACGTACTCACAGTATGCGGCCTCAACACCAACCACTTGTCTTGTCAACGTCCGAGCAACAACAGAGCACGTGGCACACTGAGGCCCTTCTTTTATAGAAGGCGGGTGGGGATCAAAACCACCCACTATGATTTCTGCTTATATCTATTTATTTATTAAGCTTACAACATCACACACAGTACAAAATCTACTAATTATTTTACGAAATCTTACATCTTAAATGTGTGACAATTACTGTAAACGTAAGTTTCACAAAAAGAAAAAGAAAAAGAAAAATAATAATTAAAAAAAAATAATAATTAAAAAAAAATACAATTAAAATACTTACATACAATACGTATACGGCCTCTCCTGACCGTGCACCGTCCTCGGATGCACTGGTGATCTCTTCTTCGGGAGAACGGCATCTTGCTCGCCATGGTCACCAATATGTGGTTCCTGTGTTCTTGAGGAAGCAGAAGGATCAGTACACGCAGCTAAAGGCTCACCAACGTCATCGGGGTATTCGTCATCGCAATCTGTGCAAAAGTAATCCTGTTAGTTAATCACGACGACATTTCGTTAGTGCCTAGTCTATCATACATCACGCATCCAAGGCCCTCATACAAAATCGCACTATCACAATATTAGTTAACACTTCACTTTCAAAAACCACCGAATTAAAATAAAACAAAACGTACTCACAGTATGCGGCCTCAACACCAACCACTTGTCTTGTCAACGTCCGAGCAACAACAGAGCACGTGGCACAGTGAGGCCCTTCTTTTATAGGAGGCGGGTGGGGATCAAAACCACCCACTATGATTTCTGCTTATATCTATTTATTTATTAAGCTTACAACATCACACACAGTACAAAATCTACTAATTATTTTACGAAATCTTACATCTGAAATGTGTGACAATTAATGTAAACATAAGTTTCCCAAAGAAAATTTAAATAGAAATTAAAAATTTAAAAAAAATACAATAAAATACTTACATGCTTATGCGGCCTCTCCTGACCGTGCACCGTCCTCGGATGCACTGGTGATCTCTTCTACAGGAGAACGGCATCTTGCTCGCCATAGTCACCAATATGTGGTTCGTGTGTGCTTGAAGAAGCAGAAGGATCAGTACACGCAGTTAAAGGCTCACCAATTTCATCGGGGTATTCGTCATCGCAATCTGTGCAAAAGTAATCCTGTTAGTTAATCACGACGACATTTCGTTAGTGCCTAGTCTATCATACATCACGCATCCAAGGCCCTCATACAAAATCGCACTATCACAATATTAGTTAACACTTCACTTTTAAAAACCACCGAATTAAAATAAAACAAAACGTACTCACAGTATGCGGCCTCAACACCAACCACTTGTCTTGTCAACGTCCGAGCAACAACAGAGCACGTGGCACACTGAGGCCCTTCTTTTATAGAAGGCGGGTGGGGATCAAAACCACCCACTATGATTTCTGCTTATATCTATTTATTTATTAAGCTTACAACATCACACACAGTACAAAATCTACTAATTATTTTACGAAATCTTACATCTGAAATGTGTGACAATTAATGTAAACATAAGTTTCCCAAAGAAAATTTAAATAGAAATTAAAAATTTAAAAAAAATACAAAAAAATACAATTAAGTACTTACATGCTTATACGGCCTCTCCTGACCGTGCACCGTCCTCGAATGCACTGGTGATCTCTTCTACAGGAGAACGGCATCTTGCTCGCCATAGTCACCAATATGTGGTTCGTGTGTGCTTGAAGAAGCAGAAGGATCAGTACACGCAGTTAAAGGCTCACCAATTTCATCGGGGTATTCGTCATCGCAATCTGTGCAAAAGTAATCCTGTTAGTTAATCACGACGACATTTCGTTAGTGCCTAGTCTATCATACATCACGCATCCAAGGCCCTCATACAAAATCGCACTATCACAATATTAGTTAACACTTCACTTTTAAAAACCACCGAATTAAAATAAAACAAAACGTACTCACAGTATGCGGCCTCAACACCAACCACTTGTCTTGTCAACGTCCGAGCAACAACAGAGCACGTGGCACACTGAGGCCCTTCTTTTATAGAAGGCGGGTGGGGATCGAAACCACCCACTATGATTTCTGTTTATATCTATTTATTTATTAAGCTTACAACATCACACACAGTACAAAATCTACTAATTATTTTACGAAATCTTACATCTGAAATGTGTGACAATTAATGTAAACATAAGTTTCCCAAATAAAATTTAAATAGAGATTAAAAATTTAAAAAAAATACAAAAAAATACAATAAAATACTTACATGCTTTTGCGGCCTCTCCTGACCGTGCACCGTCCTCGGATGCACTGGTGATCTCTTCTTCAGGAGAACGGCATCTTGCTCGCCATAGTCACCAATATGTGGTTCGTGTGTTCTTGAGGAAGCAGAAGTGTACACGCAGCTAAATGCTCACCAACGTCATCGGGGTATTCGTCCTCGCAATCTGTGCAACATTAATCCTGTTAGTTAATCACGACGACATTTCGTTAGTGCCTAGTCTATCATACATCACGCATCCAAGGCCCTCATACAAAATCGCACTATCACAATATTAGTTAACACTTCACTTTTAAAAACCACCGAATTAAAATAAAACAAAACGTACTCACAGTATGCGGCCTCAACACCAACCACTTGTCTTGTCAACGTCCGAGCAACAACAGAGCACGTGGCACACTGAGGCCCTTCTTTTATAGAAGGCGGGTGGGGATCAAAACCACCCACTATGATTTCTGCTTATATCTATTTATTTATTAAGCTTACAACATCACACACAGTACAAAATCTACTAATTATTTTACGAAATCTTACATCTTAAATGTGTGACAATTACTGTAAACGTAAGTTTCACAAAAAGAAAAAGAAAAAGAAAAATAATAATTAAAAAAAAATAATAATTAAAAAAAAATACAATTAAAATACTTACATACAATACGTATACGGCCTCTCCTGACCGTGCACCGTCCTCGGATGCACTGGTGATCTCTTCTTCGGGAGAACGGCATCTTGCTCGCCATGGTCACCAATATGTGGTTCCTGTGTTCTTGAGGAAGCAGAAGGATCAGTACACGCAGCTAAAGGCTCACCAACGTCATCGGGGTATTCGTCATCGCAATCTGTGCAAAAGTAATCCTGTTAGTTAATCACGACGACATTTCGTTAGTGCCTAGTCTATCATACATCACGCATCCAAGGCCCTCATACAAAATCGCACTATCACAATATTAGTTAACACTTCACTTTTAAAAACCACCGAATTAAAATAAAACAAAACGTACTCACAGTATGCGGCCTCAACACCAACCACTTGTCTTGTCAACGTCCGAGCAACAACAGAGCACGTGGCACACTGAGGCCCTTCTTTTATAGAAGGCGGGTGGGGATCGAAACCACCCACTATGATTTCTGCTTATATCTATTTATTTATTAAGCTTACAACATCACACACAGTACAAAATCTACTAATTATTTTACGAAATCTCACATCTGAAATGTGTGACAATTAATGTAAACATAAGTTTCCCAAAGAAAATTTAAATAGAAATTAAAATACTTACATGCTTATACGGCCTCTCCTGACCGTGCACCGTCCTCGGATGCACTGGTGATCTCTTCTTCAGGAGAACGGCATCTTGCTCGCCATAGTCACCAATATGTGGTTCGTGTGTTCTTGAGGAAGCAGAAGTGTACACGCAGCTAAATGCTCACCAACGTCATCGGGGTATTCGTCCTCGCAATCTGTGCAACATTAATCCTGTTAGTTAATCACGACGACATTTCGTTAGTGCCTAGTCTATCATACATCACGCATCCAAGGCCCTCATACAAAATCGCACTATCACAATATTAGTTAACACTTCACTTTTAAAAACCACCGAATTAAAATAAAACAAAACGTACTCACAGTATGCGGCCTCAACACCAACCACTTGTCTTGTCAACGTCCGAGCAACAACAGAGCACGTGGCACACTGAGGCCCTTCTTTTATAGAAGGCGGGTGGGGATCAAAACCACCCACTATGATTTCTGCTTATATCTATTTATTTATTAAGCTTACAACATCACACACAGTACAAAATCTACTAATTATTTTACGAAATCTTACATCTTAAATGTGTGACAATTACTGTAAACGTAAGTTTCACAAAAAGAAAAAGAAAAAGAAAAATAATAATTAAAAAAAAATAATAATTAAAAAAAAATACAATTAAAATACTTACATACAATACGTATACGGCCTCTCCTGACCGTGCACCGTCCTCGGATGCACTGGTGATCTCTTCTTCGGGAGAACGGCATCTTGCTCGCCATGGTCACCAATATGTGGTTCCTGTGTTCTTGAGGAAGCAGAAGGATCAGTACACGCAGCTAAAGGCTCACCAACGTCATCGGGGTATTCGTCATCGCAATCTGTGCAAAAGTAATCCTGTTAGTTAATCACGACGACATTTCGTTAGTGCCTAGTCTATCATACATCACGCATCCAAGGCCCTCATACAAAATCGCACTATCACAATATTAGTTAACACTTCACTTTTAAAAACCACCGAATTAAAATAAAACAAAACGTACTCACAGTATGCGGCCTCAACACCAACCACTTGTCTTGTCAACGTCCGAGCAACAACAGAGCACGTGGCACAGTGAGGCCCTTCTTTTATAGGAGGCGGGTGGGGATCAAAACCACCCACTATGATTTCTGCTTATATCTATTTATTTATTAAGCTTACAACATCACACACAGTACAAAATCTACTAATTATTTTACGAAATCTTACATCTGAAATGTGTGACAATTAATGTAAACATAAGTTTCCCAAAGAAAATTTAAATAGAAATTAAAAATTTTAAAAAAATACAATAAAATACTTACATGCTTATGCGGCCTCTCCTGACCGTGCACCGTCCTCGGATGCACTGGTGATCTCTTCTACAGGAGAACGGCATCTTGCTCGCCATAGTCACCAATATGTGGTTCGTGTGTGCTTGAAGAAGCAGAAGGATCAGTACACGCAGTTAAAGGCTCACCAATTTCATCGGGGTATTCGTCATCGCAATCTGTGCAAAAGTAATCCTGTTAGTTAATCACGACGACATTTCGTTAGTGCCTAGTCTATCATACATCACGCATCCAAGGCCCTCATACAACATCGCACTACCACAAATTTAGTTAAAACACTTCACTTTCAAAAACCACCGAATAAAAATAACACAGAACGTACTCACAGTATGCGGCCTCGACACCAGCCACTTGTCTTGTCAACGTCCGAGCAACAACAGAGCACGTGGCACAGTGAGGCCTTTCTTTTATAGAAGGCGGGTGGGGATCGAAACCACCCACTATGATTTCTGCTTATATCTATTTATTTATTAAGCTTACAACATCACACACAGTACAAAATCTACTAATTATTTTACGAAATCTTACATCTGAAATGTGTGACAATTAATGTAAACATAAGTTTCCCAAAGAAAATTTAAATAGAAATTAAAAATTTAAAAAAAATACAATAAAATACTTACATGCTTATGCGGCCTCTCCTGACCGTGCACCGTCCTCGGATGCACTGGTGATCTCTTCTATAGGAGAACGGCATCTTGCTCGCCATAGTCACCAATATGTGGTTCGTGTGTTCTTGAGGAAGCAGAAGGATCAGTACACGCAGCTAAGGGCACACCAACGTCATCGGGGAATTCGTCATCGCAATCTGTGCAAAAGTAATCCTGTTAGTTAATCACGACGACATTTCGTTAGTGCCTAGTCTATCATACATCACGCATCCAAGGCCCTCATACAAAATCGCACTATCACAATATTAGTTAACACTTCACTTTTAAAAACCACCGAATTAAAATAAAGCAAAACGTACTCACAGTATGCGGCCTCAACACCAACCACTTGTCTTGTCAACGTCCAAACAACAGAGCGCGTGGCACACTGAGGCCCTTCTTTTAAAGAAGGCGGGTGGGGATCGAAACCACCCACTATGATTTCTGCTTATATCTATTTATTTATTGAGCTTACAACATCACACACAGTATAAAATCTACTAATTATTTTACGAAATCTTACATCTGAAATGTGTGACAATTAATGTAAACATAAGTTTCCCAAAGAAAATTTAAATAGAAATTAAAAATTTAAAAAAAATACAATAAAATACTTACATGCTTTTGCGGCCTCTCCTGACCGTGCACCGTCCTCGGATTCACTTGTGATCTCTTCTTCGGGAGAACGGCATCTTGCTTGCCATGGTCACTAATATGTGGTTCGTGTGTTCTTGAGGAAGCAGAAGTGTACACGCAGCTAAAGGCTCACCAACGTCATCGGGGTATTCGTCATCGCAATCTGTGCAAAAGTAATCCTGTTAGTTAATCACGACGACATTTCGTTAGTGCCTAGTCTATCATACATCACGCATCCAAGGCCCTCATACAACATCGCACTACCACAAATTTAGTTAAAACACTTCACTTTCAAAAACCACCGAATAAAAATAACACAGAACGTACTCACAGTATGCGGCCTCGACACCAGCCACTTGTCTTGTCAACGTCCGAGCAACAGCAGAGCGCGTGGCACACTGAGGCCTTTCTTATATAGAAGGCGGGTGGGGATCGAAACCACCCACTATGATTTCTGCTTATATTTATTTATTTATTAAGCTTACAACATCACACACAGTACAAAATCTACTAATTATTTTACGAAATCTTACATCTGAAATGTGTGACAATTAATGTAAACATAAGTTTCCAAAAGAAAATTTAAATAGAAATTAAAAATTTAAAAAAAATACAAAAAAATACAATTAAGTACTTACATGCTTATACGGCCTCTCCTGACCGTGCACCGTCCTCGAATGCACTGGTGATCTCTTCTACAGGAGAACGGCATCTTGCTCGCCATAGTCACCAATATGTGGTTCGTGTGTGCTTGAAGAAGCAGAAGGATCAGTACACGCAGTTAAAGGCTCACCAATTTCATCGGGGTATTCGTCATCGCAATCTGTGCAAAAGTAATCCTGTTAGTTAATCACGACGACATTTCGTTAGTGCCTAGTCTATCATACATCACGCATCCAAGGCCCTCATACAAAATCGCACTATCACAATATTAGTTAACACTTCACTTTTAAAAACCACCGAATTAAAATAAAACAAAACGTACTCACAGTATGCGGCCTCAACACCAACCACTTGTCTTGTCAACGTCCGAGCAACAACAGAGCACGTGGCACACTGAGGCCCTTCTTTTATAGAAGGCGGGTGGGGATCGAAACCACCCACTATGATTTCTGTTTATATCTATTTATTTATTAAGCTTACAACATCACACACAGTACAAAATCTACTAATTATTTTACGAAATCTTACATCTGAAATGTGTGACAATTAATGTAAACATAAGTTTCCCAAATAAAATTTAAATAGAGATTAAAAATTTAAAAAAAATACAAAAAAATACAATAAAATACTTACATGCTTTTGCGGCCTCTCCTGACCGTGCACCGTCCTCGGATGCACTGGTGATCTCTTCTTCAGGAGAACGGCATCTTGCTCGCCATAGTCACCAATATGTGGTTCGTGTGTTCTTGAGGAAGCAGAAGTGTACACGCAGCTAAATGCTCACCAACGTCATCGGGGTATTCGTCCTCGCAATCTGTGCAACATTAATCCTGTTAGTTAATCACGACGACATTTCGTTAGTGCCTAGTCTATCATACATCACGCATCCAAGGCCCTCATACAAAATCGCACTATCACAATATTAGTTAACACTTCACTTTTAAAAACCACCGAATTAAAATAAAACAAAACGTACTCACAGTATGCGGCCTCAACACCAACCACTTGTCTTGTCAACGTCCGAGCAACAACAGAGCACGTGGCACACTGAGGCCCTTCTTTTATAGAAGGCGGGTGGGGATCAAAACCACCCACTATGATTTCTGCTTATATCTATTTATTTATTAAGCTTACAACATCACACACAGTACAAAATCTACTAATTATTTTACGAAATCTTACATCTGAAATGTGTGACAATTAATGTAAACATAAGTTTCCCAAAGAAAATTTAAATAGAAATTAAAAATTTAAAAAAAATACAAAAAAATACAATTAAGTACTTACATGCTTATACGGCCTCTCCTGACCGTGCACCGTCCTCGAATGCACTGGTGATCTCTTCTACAGGAGAACGGCATCTTGCTCGCCATAGTCACCAATATGTGGTTCGTGTGTGCTTGAAGAAGCAGAAGGATCAGTACACGCAGTTAAAGGCTCACCAATTTCATCGGGGTATTCGTCATCGCAATCTGTGCAAAAGTAATCCTGTTAGTTAATCACGACGACATTTCGTTAGTGCCTAGTCTATCATACATCACGCATCCAAGGCCCTCATACAAAATCGCACTATCACAATATTAGTTAACACTTCACTTTTAAAAACCACCGAATTAAAATAAAACAAAACGTACTCACAGTATGCGGCCTCAACACCAACCACTTGTCTTGTCAACGTCCGAGCAACAACAGAGCACGTGGCACACTGAGGCCCTTCTTTTATAGAAGGCGGGTGGGGATCGAAACCACCCACTATGATTTCTGTTTATATCTATTTATTTATTAAGCTTACAACATCACACACAGTACAAAATCTACTAATTATTTTACGAAATCTTACATCTGAAATGTGTGACAATTAATGTAAACATAAGTTTCCCAAATAAAATTTAAATAGAGATTAAAAATTTAAAAAAAATACAAAAAAATACAATAAAATACTTACATGCTTTTGCGGCCTCTCCTGACCGTGCACCGTCCTCGGATGCACTGGTGATCTCTTCTTCAGGAGAACGGCATCTTGCTCGCCATAGTCACCAATATGTGGTTCGTGTGTTCTTGAGGAAGCAGAAGTGTACACGCAGCTAAATGCTCACCAACGTCATCGGGGTATTCGTCCTCGCAATCTGTGCAACATTAATCCTGTTAGTTAATCACGACGACATTTCGTTAGTGCCTAGTCTATCATACATCACGCATCCAAGGCCCTCATACAAAATCGCACTATCACAATATTAGTTAACACTTCACTTTTAAAAACCACCGAATTAAAATAAAACAAAACGTACTCACAGTATGCGGCCTCAACACCAACCACTTGTCTTGTCAACGTCCGAGCAACAACAGAGCACGTGGCACACTGAGGCCCTTCTTTTATAGAAGGCGGGTGGGGATCAAAACCACCCACTATGATTTCTGCTTATATCTATTTATTTATTAAGCTTACAACATCACACACAGTACAAAATCTACTAATTATTTTACGAAATCTTACATCTTAAATGTGTGACAATTACTGTAAACGTAAGTTTCACAAAAAGAAAAAGAAAAAGAAAAATAATAATTAAAAAAAAATAATAATTAAAAAAAAATACAATTAAAATACTTACATACAATACGTATACGGCCTCTCCTGACCGTGCACCGTCCTCGGATGCACTGGTGATCTCTTCTTCGGGAGAACGGCATCTTGCTCGCCATGGTCACCAATATGTGGTTCCTGTGTTCTTGAGGAAGCAGAAGGATCAGTACACGCAGCTAAAGGCTCACCAACGTCATCGGGGTATTCGTCATCGCAATCTGTGCAAAAGTAATCCTGTTAGTTAATCACGACGACATTTCGTTAGTGCCTAGTCTATCATACATCACGCATCCAAGGCCCTCATACAAAATCGCACTATCACAATATTAGTTAACACTTCACTTTTAAAAACCACCGAATTAAAATAAAACAAAACGTACTCACAGTATGCGGCCTCAACACCAACCACTTGTCTTGTCAACGTCCGAGCAACAACAGAGCACGTGGCACACTGAGGCCCTTCTTTTATAGAAGGCGGGTGGGGATCGAAACCACCCACTATGATTTCTGCTTATATCTATTTATTTATTGAGCTTACAACATCACACACAGTACAAAATCTACTAATTATTTTACGAAATCTCACATCTGAAATGTGTGACAATTAATGTAAACATAAGTTTCCCAAAGAAAATTTAAATAGAAATTAAAATACTTACATGCTTATACGGCCTCTCCTGACCGTGCACCGTCCTCGGATGCACTGGTGATCTCTTCTTCAGGAGAACGGCATCTTGCTCGCCATAGTCACCAATATGTGGTTCGTGTGTTCTTGAGGAAGCAGAAGTGTACACGCAGCTAAAGGCTCACCAACGTCATCGGGGTACTCGTCCTCGCAATATGTGCAACATTAATCCTGTTAGTTAATCACGACGACATTACGTTAGTGCCTAGTCTATCATACATCACGCATCCAAGGCCCTCATACAAAATCGCACTATCACAATATTAGTTAACACTTCACTTTTAAAAACCACCGAATTAAAATAAAACAAAACGTACTCACAGTATGCGGCCTCAACACCAACCACTTGTCTTGTCAACGTCCGAGCAACAACAGAGCACGTGGCACACTGAGGCCCTTCTTTTATAGAAGGCGGGTGGGGATCGAAACCACCCACTATGATTTCTGCTTATATCTATTTATTTATTAAGCTTACAACATCACACACAGTACAAAATCTACTAATTATTTTACGAAATCTTACATCTTAAATGTGTGACAATTACTGTAAACGTAAGTTTCACAAAAAGAAAAAGAAAAAGAAAAATAATAATTTAAAAAAAATAATAATTAAAAAAAAAATACAATTAAAATACTTACATACAATACGTATACGGCCTCTCCTGACCGTGCACCGTCCTCGGATGCACTGGTGATCTCATCTTCGGGAGAACGGCATCTTGCTCGCCATGGTCACCAATATGTGGTTCCTGTGTTCTTGAGGAAGCAGAAGGATCAGTACACGCAGCTAAAGGCTCACCAACGTCATCGGGGTATTCGTCATCGCAATCTGTGCAAAAGTAATCCTGTTAGTTAATCACGACGACATTTCGTTAGTGCCTAGTCTATCATACATCACGCATCCAAGGCCCTCATACAAAATCGCACTATCACAATATTAGTTAACACTTCACTTTTAAAAACCACCGAATTAAAATAAAACAAAACGTACTCACAGTATGCGGCCTCAACACCAACCACTTGTCTTGTCAACGTCCGAGCAACAACAGAGCACGTGGCACACTGAGGCCCTTCTTTTATAGAAGGCAGGTGGGGATCGAAACCACCCACTATGATTTCTGCTTATATCTATTTATTTATTAAGCTTACAACATCACACACAGTACAAAATCTACTAATTATTTTACGAAATCTCACATCTGAAATGTGTGACAATTAATGTAAACATAAGTTTCCCAAAGAAAATTTAAATAGAAATTAAAAATTAATAAAAATACAATTAAAATACTTACATGCTTATACGGCCTCTTCTGACCGTGCACCGTCCTCGGATGCACTGGTGATCTCTTCTTCAGGAGAACGGCATCTTGCTCGCCATAGTCACCAATATGTGGTTCGTGTGTTCTTGAAGAAGCAGAAGGATCAGTACACACAGTTAAAGGCTCACCAATTTCATCGGGGTATTCGTCATCGCAATCTGTGCAAAAGTAATCCTGTTAGTTAATCACGACGACATTTCGTTAGTGCCTAGTCTATCATACATCACGCATCCAAGGCCCTCATACAAAATCGCACTATCACAATATTAGTTAACACTTCACTTTTAAAAACCACCGAATTAAAATAAAACAAAACGTACTCACAGTATGCGGCCTCAACACCAACCACTTGTCTTGTCAACGTCCGAGCAACAACAGAGCACGTGGCACACTGAGGCCCTTCTTTTATAGAAGGCGGGTGGGGATCGAAACCACCCACTATGATTTCTGCTTATATCTATTTATTTATTAAGCTTACAACATCACACACAGTAGGTACAAAATCTACTAATTATTTTACGAAATCTTACATCTGAAATGTGTGACAATTAATGTAAACATAAGTTTCCCAAAGAAAATTTAAATAGAAATTAAAATACTTACATGCTTATACGGCCTCTTCTGACCGTGCACCGTCCTCGGATGCACTGGTGATCTCTTCTTCAGGAGAACGGCATCTTGCTCGCCATAGTCACCAATATGTGGTTCGTGTGTTCTTGAAGAAGCAGAAGGATCAGTACACACAGTTAAAGGCTCACCAATTTCATCGGGGTATTCGTCATCGCAATCTGTGCAAAAGTAATCCTGTTAGTTAATCACGACGACATTTCGTTAGTGCCTAGTCTATCATACATCACGCATCCAAGGCCCTCATACAAAATCGCACTATCACAATATTAGTTAACACTTCACTTTTAAAAACCACCGAATTAAAATAAAACAAAACGTACTCACAGTATGCGGCCTCAACACCAACCACTTGTCTTGTCAACGTCCGAGCAACAACAGAGCACGTGGCACACTGAGGCCCTTCTTTTATAGAAGGCAGGTGGGGATCGAAACCACCCACTATGATTTCTGCTTATATCTATTTATTTATTAAGCTTACAACATCACACACAGTACAAAATCTACTAATTATTTTACGAAATCTCACATCTGAAATGTGTGACAATTACTGTAATCGTAAGTTTCACAAAAAGAAAAAGAAAAATAATAATTTAAAAAAAATAATAAATAAAAAAAAATACAATTAAAATACTTACATACAATACGTATACGGCCTCTCCTGACCGTGCACCGTCCTCGGATGCACTGGTGATCTCTTCTTCGGGAGAACGGCATCTTGCTCGCCATGGTCACCAATATGTGGTTCCTGTGTTCTTGAGGAAGCAGAAGGATCAGTACACGCAGCTAAAGGCTCACCAACGTCATCGGGGTATTCGTCATCGCAATCTGTGCAAAAGTAATCCTGTTAGTTAATCACGACGACATTTCGTTAGTGCCTAGTCTATCATACATCACGCATCCAAGGCCCTCATACAAAATCGCACTATCACAATATTAGTTAACACTTCACTTTTAAAAACCACCGAATTAAAATAAAACAAAACGTACTCACAGTATGCGGCCTCAACACCAACCACTTGTCTTGTCAACGTCCGAGCAACAACAGAGCACGTGGCACACTGAGGCCCTTCTTTTATAGAAGGCGGGTGGGGATCGAAACCACCCACTATGATTT
Source organism: Pieris napi (assembly GCF_905475465.1). Lineage (NCBI taxonomy): Eukaryota > Metazoa > Arthropoda > Insecta > Lepidoptera > Pieridae > Pieris > Pieris napi. The sequence continues at coordinate 6,023,902 of NC_062240.1, read as the reverse complement.
CTGCTTATATCTATTTATTTATTAAGCTTACAACATCACACACAGTACAAAATCTACTAATTATTTTACGAAATCTCACATCTGAAATGTGTGACAATTAATGTAAACATAAGTTTCCCAAAGAAAATTTAAATAGAAATTAAAATACTTACATGCTTATACGGCCTCTCCTGACCGTGCACCGTCCTCGGATGCACTGGTGATCTCTTCTTCAGGTGAACGGCATCTTGCTCGCCATAGTCACCAATATGTGGTTCGTGTGTTCTTGAGGAAGCAGAAGTGTACACGCAGCTAAAGGCTCACCAACGTCATCGGGGTACTCGTCCTCGCAATCTGTGCAACATTAATCCTGTTAGTTAATCACGACGACATTTCGTTAGTGCCTAGTCTATCATACATCACGCATCCAAGGCCCTCATACAAAATCGCACTATCACAATATTAGTTAACACTTCACTTTTAAAAACCACCGAATTAAAATAAAACAAAACGTACTCACAGTATGCGGCCTCAACACCAACCACTTGTCTTGTCAACGTCCGAGCAACAACAGAGCACGTGGCACACTGAGGCCCTTCTTTTATAGAAGGCGGGTGGGGATCGAAACCACCCACTATGATTTCTGCTTATATCTATTTATTTATTAAGCTTACAACATCACACAGTACAAAATCTACTAATTATTTTACGAAATCTTACATCTGAAATGAGTGACAATTAATGTAAACATAAGTTTCCCAAAGAAAATTTAAATAGAAATTAAAAATTTTAAAAAAATACAATAGAATACTTACATGCTTATGCGGCCTCTCCTGACCGTGCACCGTCCTCGGATGCACTGGTGATCTCTTCTACAGGAGAACGGCATCTTGCTCGCCATAGTCACCAATATGTGGTTCGTGTGTGCTTGAAGAAGCAGAAGGATCAGTACACGCAGTTAAAGGCTCACCAATTTCATCGGGGTATTCGTCATCGCAATCTGTGCAAAAGTAATCCTGTTAGTTAATCACGACGACATTTCGTTAGTGCCTAGTCTATCATACATCACGCATCCAAGGCCCTCATACAAAATCGCACTATCACAATATTAGTTAACACTTCACTTTTAAAAACCACCGAATTAAAATAAAACAAAACGTACTCACAGTATGCGGCCTCAACACCAACCACTTGTCTTGTCAACGTCCGAGCAACAACAGAGCACGTGGCACACTGAGGCCCTTCTTTTATAGAAGGCGGGTGGGGATCGAAACCACCCACTATGATTTCTGCTTATATCTATTTATTTATTAAGCTTACAACATCACACACAGTAGGTACAAAATCTACTAATTATTTTACGAAATCTTACATCTGAAATGTGTGACAATTAATGTAAACATAAGTTTCCCAAAGAAAATTTAAATAGAAATTAAAATACTTACATGCTTATACGGCCTCTTCTGACCGTGCACCGTCCTCGGATGCACTGGTGATCTCTTCTTCAGGAGAACGGCATCTTGCTCGCCATAGTCACCAATATGTGGTTCGTGTGTTCTTGAAGAAGCAGAAGGATCAGTACACACAGTTAAAGGCTCACCAATTTCATCGGGGTATTCGTCATCGCAATCTGTGCAAAAGTAATCCTGTTAGTTAATCACGACGACATTTCGTTAGTGCCTAGTCTATCATACATCACGCATCCAAGGCCCTCATACAAAATCGCACTATCACAATATTAGTTAACACTTCACTTTTAAAAACCACCGAATTAAAATAAAACAAAACGTACTCACAGTATGCGGCCTCAACACCAACCACTTGTCTTGTCAACGTCCGAGCAACAACAGAGCACGTGGCACACTGAGGCCCTTCTTTTATAGAAGGCAGGTGGGGATCGAAACCACCCACTATGATTTCTGCTTATATCTATTTATTTATTAAGCTTACAACATCACACACAGTACAAAATCTACTAATTATTTTACGAAATCTCACATCTGAAATGTGTGACAATTACTGTAATCGTAAGTTTCACAAAAAGAAAAAGAAAAATAATAATTTAAAAAAAATAATAAATAAAAAAAAATACAATTAAAATACTTACATACAATACGTATACGGCCTCTCCTGACCGTGCACCGTCCTCGGATGCACTGGTGATCTCTTCTTCGGGAGAACGGCATCTTGCTCGCCATGGTCACCAATATGTGGTTCCTGTGTTCTTGAGGAAGCAGAAGGATCAGTACACGCAGCTAAAGGCTCACCAACGTCATCGGGGTATTCGTCATCGCAATCTGTGCAAAAGTAATCCTGTTAGTTAATCACGACGACATTTCGTTAGTGCCTAGTCTATCATACATCACGCATCCAAGGCCCTCATACAAAATCGCACTATCACAATATTAGTTAACACTTCACTTTTAAAAACCACCGAATTAAAATAAAACAAAACGTACTCACAGTATGCGGCCTCAACACCAACCACTTGTCTTGTCAACGTCCGAGCAACAACAGAGCACGTGGCACACTGAGGCCCTTCTTTTATAGAAGGCGGGTGGGGATCGAAACCACCCACTATGATTTCTGCTTATATCTATTTATTTATTAAGCTTACAACATCACACACAGTACAAAATCTACTAATTATTTTACGAAATCTCACATCTGAAATGTGTGACAATTAATGTAAACATAAGTTTCCCAAAGAAAATTTAAATAGAAATTAAAATACTTACATGCTTATACGGCCTCTCCTGACCGTGCACCGTCCTCGGATGCACTGGTGATCTCTTCTTCAGGTGAACGGCATCTTGCTCGCCATAGTCACCAATATGTGGTTCGTGTGTTCTTGAGGAAGCAGAAGTGTACACGCAGCTAAAGGCTCACCAACGTCATCGGGGTACTCGTCCTCGCAATCTGTGCAACATTAATCCTGTTAGTTAATCACGACGACATTTCGTTAGTGCCTAGTCTATCATACATCACGCATCCAAGGCCCTCATACAAAATCGCACTATCACAATATTAGTTAACACTTCACTTTTAAAAACCACCGAATTAAAATAAAACAAAACGTACTCACAGTATGCGGCCTCAACACCAACCACTTGTCTTGTCAACGTCCGAGCAACAACAGAGCACGTGGCACACTGAGGCCCTTCTTTTATAGAAGGCGGGTGGGGATCGAAACCACCCACTATGATTTCTGCTTATATCTATTTATTTATTAAGCTTACAACATCACACAGTACAAAATCTACTAATTATTTTACGAAATCTTACATCTGAAATGAGTGACAATTAATGTAAACATAAGTTTCCCAAAGAAAATTTAAATAGAAATTAAAAATTTTAAAAAAATACAATAGAATACTTACATGCTTATGCGGCCTCTCCTGACCGTGCACCGTCCTCGGATGCACTGGTGATCTCTTCTACAGGAGAACGGCATCTTGCTCGCCATAGTCACCAATATGTGGTTCGTGTGTGCTTGAAGAAGCAGAAGGATCAGTACACGCAGTTAAAGGCTCACCAATTTCATCGGGGTATTCGTCATCGCAATCTGTGCAAAAGTAATCCTGTTAGTTAATCACGACGACATTTCGTTAGTGCCTAGTCTATCATACATCACGCATCCAAGGCCCTCATACAAAATCGCACTATCACAATATTAGTTAACACTTCACTTTTAAAAACCACCGAATTAAAATAAAACAAAACGTACTCACAGTATGCGGCCTCAACACCAACCACTTGTCTTGTCAACGTCCGAGCAACAACAGAGCACGTGGCACACTGAGGCCCTTCTTTTATAGAAGGCGGGTGGGGATCGAAACCACCCACTATGATTTCTGCTTATATCTATTTATTTATTAAGCTTACAACATCACACACAGTAGGTACAAAATCTACTAATTATTTTACGAAATCTTACATCTGAAATGTGTGACAATTAATGTAAACATAAGTTTCCCAAAGAAAATTTAAATAGAAATTAAAATACTTACATGCTTATACGGCCTCTCCTGACCGTGCACCGTCCTCGGATGCACTGGTGATCTCTTCTTCAGGAGAACGGCATCTTGCTCGCCATAGTCACCAATATGTGGTTCGTGTGTGCTTGAAGAAGCAGAAGGATCAGTACACGCAGTTAAAGGCTCACCAATTTCATCGGGGTATTCGTCATCGCAATCTGTGCAAAAGTAATCCTGTTAGTTAATCACGACGACATTTCGTTAGTGCCTAGTCTATCATACATCACGCATCCAAGGCCCTCATACAAAATCGCACTATCACAATATTAGTTAACACTTCACTTTTAAAAACCACCGAATTAAAATAAAACAAAACGTACTCACAGTATGCGGCCTCAACACCAACCACTTGTCTTGTCAACGTCCGAGCAACAACAGAGCACGTGGCACACTGAGGCCCTTCTTTTATAGAAGGCGGGTGGGGATCGAAACCACCCACTATGATTTCTGCTTATATCTATTTATTTATTAAGCTTACAACATCACACACAGTAGGTACAAAATCTACTAATTATTTTACGAAATCTTACATCTGAAATGTGTGACAATTAATGTAAACATAAGTTTCCCAAAGAAAATTTAAATAGAAATTAAAATACTTACATGCTTATACGGCCTCTCCTGACCGTGCACCGTCCTCGGATGCACTGGTGATCTCTTCTTCAGGAGAACGGCATCTTGCTCGCCATAGTCACCAATATGTGGTTCGTGTGTGCTTGAAGAAGCAGAAGGATCAGTACACGCAGTTAAAGGCTCACCAATTTCATCGGGGTATTCGTCATCGCAATCTGTGCAAAAGTAATCCTGTTAGTTAATCACGACGACATTTCGTTAGTGCCTAGTCTATCATACATCACGCATCCAAGGCCCTCATACAAAATCGCACTATCACAATATTAGTTAACACTTCACTTTTAAAAACCACCGAATTAAAATAAAACAAAACGTACTCACAGTATGCGGCCTCAACACCAACCACTTGTCTTGTCAACGTCCGAGCAACAACAGAGCACGTGGCACACTGAGGCCCTTCTTTTATAGAAGGCGGGTGGGGATCGAAACCACCCACTATGATTTCTGCTTATATCTATTTATTTATTAAGCTTACAACATCACACACAGTACAAAATCTACTAATTATTTTACGAAATCTTACATCTGAAATGAGTGACAATTAATGTAAACATAAGTTTCCCAAAGAAAATTTAAATAGAAATTAAAAATTTTAAAAAAATACAATAGAATACTTACATGCTTATGCGGCCTCTCCTGACCGTGCACCGTCCTCGGATGCACTGGTGATCTCTTCTACAGGAGAACGGCATCTTGCTCGCCATAGTCACCAATATGTGGTTCGTGTGTTCTTGAAGAAGCAGAAGGATCAGTACACGCAGTTAAAGGCTCACCAATTTCATCGGGGTATTCGTCATCGCAATCTGTGCAAAAGTAATCCTGTTAGTTAATCACGACGACATTTCGTTAGTGCCTAGTCTATCATACATTACGCATCCAAGGCCCTCATACAAAATCGCACTATCACAATATTAGTTAACACTTCACTTTTAAAAACCACCGAATTAAAATAAAACAAAACGTACTCACAGTATGCGGCCTCAACACCAACCACTTGTCTTGTCAACGTCCGAGCAACAACAGAGCACGTGGCACACTGAGGCCCTTCTTTTATAGAAGGCGGGTGGGGATCGAAACCACCCACTATGATTTCTGCTTATATCTATTTATTTATTAAGCTTACAACATCACACACAGTAGGTACAAAATCTACTAATTATTTTACGAAATCTTACATCTGAAATGTGTGACAATTAATGTAAACATAAGTTTCCCAAAGAAAATTTAAATAGAAATTAAAAATTTAAAAAAAATACAAAAAAATACAATTAAGTACTTACATGCTTATACGGCCTCTCCTGACCGTGCACCCTCCTCGAATGCACTGGTGATCTCTTCTACAGGAGAACGGCATCTTGCTCGCCATAGTCACCAATATGTGGTTCGTGTGTTCTTGAAGAAGCAGAAGGATCAGTACACGCAGTTAAAGGCTCACCAATTTCATCGGGGTATTCGTCATCGCAATCTGTGCAAAAGTAATCCTGTTAGTTAATCACGACGACATTACGTTAGTGCCTAGTCTATCATACATCACGCATCCAAGGCCCTCATACAAAATCGCACTATCACAATATTAGTTAACACTTCACTTTTAAAAACCACCGAATTAAAATAAAACAAAACGTACTCACAGTATGCGGCCTCAACACCAACCACTTGTCTTGTCAACGTCCGAGCAACAACAGAGCACGTGGCACACTGAGGCCCTTCTTTTAAAGAAGGCGGGTGGGGATCGAAACCACCCACTATGATTTCTGCTTATATCTATTTATTTATTGAGCTTACAACATCACACACAGTACAAAATCTACTAATTATTTTACGAAATCTTACATCTGAAATGAGTGACAATTAATGTAAACATAAGTTTCCCAAAGAAAATTTAAATAGAAATTAAAAATTAATAAAAATACAATTAAAATACTTACATGCTTATACGGCCTCTTCTGACCGTGCACCGTCCTCGGATGCACTGGTGATCTCTTCTTCAGGAGAACGGCATCTTGCTCGCCATGGTCACCAATATGTGGTTCCTGTGTTCTTGAGGAAGCAGAAGGATCAGTACACGCAGCTAAAGGCTCACCAACGTCATCGGGGTATTCGTCATCGCAATCTGTGCAAAAGTAATCCTGTTAGTTAATCACGACGACATTTCGTTAGTGCCTAGTCTATCATACATCACGCATCCAAGGTTCTCATACAAAATCGCACTATCACAATATTAGTTAACACTTCACTTTTAAAAACCACCGAATTAAAATAAAACAAAACGTACTCACAGTATGCGGCCTCAACACCAACCACTTGTCTTGTCAACGTCCGAGCAACAACAGAGCACGTAGCACACTGAGGCCCTTCTTTTATAGAAGGCGGGTGGGGATCGAAACCACCCACTATGATTTCTGCTTATATCTATTTATTTATTAAGCTTACAACATCACACACAGTACAAAATCTACTAATTATTTTACGAAATCTCACATCTGAAATGTGTGACAATTAATGTAAACATAAGTTTCCCAAAGAAAATTTAAATAGAAATTAAAAATTAATAAAAATACAATTAAAATACTTACATGCTTATACGGCCTCTTCTGACCGTGCACCGTCCTCGGATGCACTGGTGATCTCTTCTACAGGAGAACGGCATCTTGCTCGCCATAGTCACCAATATGTGGTTCGTGTGTTCTTGAAGAAGCAGAAGGATCAGTACACGCAGTTAAAGGCTCACCAATTTCATCGGGGAATTCGTCATCGCAATCTGTGCAAAAGTAATCCTGTTAGTTAATCACGACGACATTTCGTTAGTGCCTAGTCTATCATACATCACGCATCCAAGGCCCTCATACAAAATCGCACTATCACAATATTAGTTAACACTTCACTTTTAAAAACCACCGAATTAAAATAAAACAAAACGTACTCACAGTATGCGGCCTCAACACCAACCACTTGTCTTGTCAACGTCCGAGCAACAACAGAGCACGTGGCACTCTGAGGCCCTTCTTTTATAGAAGGCGGGTGGGGATCGAAACCACCCACTATGATTTCTGCTTATATCTATTTATTTATTAAGCTTACAACATCACACACAGTACAAAATCTACTAATTATTTTACGAAATCTTACATCTGAAATGAGTGACAATTAATGTAAACATAAGTTTCCCAAAGAAAATTTAAATAGAAATTAAAAATTAATAAAAATACAATTAAAATACTTACATGCTTATACGGCCTCTTCTGACCGTGCACCGTCCTCGGATGCACTGGTGATCTCTTCTTCAGGAGAACGGCATCTTGCTCGCCATAGTCACCAATATGTGGTTCGTGTGTTCTTGAAGAAGCAGAAGGATCAGTACACGCAGTTAAAGGCTCACCAATTTTATCGGGGTATTCGTCATCGCAATCTGTGCAAAAGTAATCCTGTTAGTTAATCACGACGACATTTCGTTAGTGCCTAGTCTATCATACATCACGCATCCAAGGCCCTCATACAAAATCGCACTATCACAATATTAGTTAACACTTCACTTTTAAAAACCACCGAATTAAAATAAAACAAAACGTACTCACAGTATGCGGCCTCAACACCAACCACTTGTCTTGTCAACGTCCGAGCAACAACAGAGCGCGTGGCACACTGAGGCCCTTCTTTTATAGAAGGCGGGTGGGGATCGAAACCACCCACTATGATTTCTGCTTATATCTATTTATTTATTAAGCTTACAACATCACACACAGTACAAAATCTACTAATTATTTTACGAAATCTTACATCTGAAATGTGTGACAATTAATGTAAACATAAGTTTCCCAAAGAAAATTTAAATAGAAATTAAAAATTTAAAAAAAATACAATAGAATACTTACATGCTTATGCGGCCTCTCCTGACCGTGCACCGTCCTCGGATGCACTGGTGATCTCTTCTACAGGAGAACGGCATCTTGCTCGCCATAGTCACCAATATGTGGTTCGTGTGTTCTTGAAGAAGCAGAAGGATCAGTACACGCAGTTAAAGGCTCACCAATTTCATCGGGGTATTCGTCATCGCAATCTGTGCAAAAGTAATCCTGTTAGTTAATCACGACGACATTTCGTTAGTGCCTAGTCTATCATACATCACGCATCCAAGGCCCTCATACAAAATCGCACTATCACAATATTAGTTAACACTTCACTTTTAAAAACCACCGAATTAAAATAAAACAAAACGTACTCACAGTATGCGGCCTCAACACCAACCACTTGTCTTGTCAACGTCCGAGCAACAACAGAGCGCGTGGCACACTGAGGCCCTTCTTTTAAAGAAGGCGGGTGGGGATCGAAACCACCCACTATGATTTCTGCTTATATCTATTTATTTATTGAGCTTACAACATCACACACAGTACAAAATCTACTAATTATTTTACGAAATCTTACATCTGAAATGAGTGACAATTAATGTAAACATAAGTTTCCCAAAGAAAATTTAAATAGAAATTAAAAATTAATAAAAATACAATTAAAATACTGACATGCTTATACGGCCTCTTCTGACCGTGCACCGTCCTCGGATGCACTGGTGATCTCTTCTTCAGGAGAACGGCATCTTGCTCGCCATAGTCACCAATATGTGGTTCGTGTGTTCTTGAAGAAGCAGAAGGATCAGTACACGCAGTTAAAGGCTCACCAATTTCATCGGGGTATTCGTCATCGCAATCTGTGCAAAAGTAATCCTGTTAGTTAATCACGACGACATTTCGTTAGTGCTTAGTCTATCATACATCACGCATCCAAGGCCCTCATACAAAATCGCACTATCACAATATTAGTTAACACTTCACTTTTAAAAACCACCGAATTAAAATAAAACAAAACGTACTCACAGTATGCGGCCTCAACACCAACCACTTTTCTTGTCAACGTCCGAGCAACACCAGAGCCCGTGGAACACTGAGGCCTTTCTTTTAAAGAAGGCGGGTGGGGATCGAAAGCACCCACTATGATTTCTGCTTAAATTTATTTATTTATTTAGATATTAAGCTTACATCACACAGTACAAAATCTTACATCTAAAATGTGTGACAATTAATGTAAACATACGTTTCACAAAAAATTAAAGAGAAATTTTAAATTTAAAAAAAAAGACAGTTACAATACTTATATATAGGGAAATAACACATAAGAAACAGCTTTTGACGGCTACCCTCAATATGAGAACGAGGCGGCGGCGTCCTAATTGGCAAATTATTCTAAAATTAACGGTTGTTTACGAAGCTTATTTGTGAGCGATATCCTATCCCACTCCTGATTTTAGCAACCAGAAGTTATAATCAAATAAAAAAAACTATTCGAAATAAGCTACGAAGTGATTTAACCAAAAATAACTTCATTAAAGAACAAATCACGGTATTCTCGAAATCACACTATATCTACCATAAAATTTACTTGTACAATCAAAACAACACGACTTTGGGTATTTTAAAAACAACCGTTAACCTTAAAATAATTACACGAAAATTACCGAATAAAAGTGACACAAAACGTACTCACAGTATGCGGCCTCGACACCAACCACTTTTCTTGTCAACGTCCGAGCAACACCAGAGCCCTCGGCAATATGGGGCCTATCTTCTATATAAGGCGGGTGGGGATTGAAACCCCCCTCTATGATTTCTGCTTATATTTTTTTATTTATTTCGTTATTAAGCTTACAACATCACACACAGTACAAAATCTACTAAATATTTTACAAAATCTTACATCTAAAATGTGTGACAATTAATGTAAACACATACGTTTCACAAAAAAATGATAGAGAAATTTTAAATTTTAAATTTAAAAAAAAAGACAATTAAAATCCTTATATATAGGGAAATAACACATAAGAAACAGCTTTTGACGGCTACCCTCAATATGAGAGCGAGGCGGCGGCGTCCTAATTGGCAAATTATTCTAAAATTAACGGTTGGTTACGAAGCTTATTTGTGAGTGATATCCTATCCCACTTCTGATTTTAGCAACCAGAAGTTATAATCAAATAAAAAAAACTATTCGAAATAAGCTACGAAGTGATTTAACCAAAAATAACTTCATTAAAGAACAAATCACGGTATTCTCGAAATCACACTATATCTACCATAAAATTTACTTGTACAATCAAAACAACACGACTTTGGGTATTTTAAAAACAACCGTTAACCTTAAAATAATTACACAAAAATTACCGAATAAAAGTAACAAAACGTACTCACAGTATGCGGCCTTGACACCAACCACTTTTCTTGTCAACGTCCGAGCAACACCAGAGCCCGTGGAACACTGAGGCCTTTCTTTTAAAGAAGGCGGGTGGGGATCGAAAGCACCCACTATGATTTCTGCTTAAATTTATTTAGTTATTAAGCTTACATCACACAGTACTAAATCTTACATCTTTAATGTGTGACCATTAATGTAAACACAAAAAAATTAAAGAGAAATTTAAAATTAAAAATTAAAAAAAAAGACAGTTAAAATACTTATATATAGGTAAATAACACATAAGAAACAGCTTTTGACGGCTACCCTCAATATGAGAGCGAGGCGGCGGCGTCCTAATTGGCAAATTATTCTAAAATTAACGGTTGGTTACGAAGCTTATTTGTGAGTGATATCCTATCCCACTTCTGATTTTAGCAACCAGAAGTTATAATCAAATAAAAAAAACTATTCGAAATAAGCTACGAAGTGATTTAACCAAAAATAACTTCATTAAAGAACAAATCACGGTATTCTCGAAATCACACTATATCTACCATAAAATTTACTTGTACAATCAAAACAACACGACTTTGGGTATTTTAAAAACAACCGTTAACCTTAAAATAATTACACAAAAATTACCGAATAAAAGTAACCCAAAACGTACTCACAGTATGCGGCCTCGACACCAACCACTTTTCTTGTCAACGTCCGAGCAACACCAGAGCCCGTGGAACACTGAGGCCTTTCTTTTAAAGAAGGCGGGTGGGGATCGAAAGCACCCACTATGATTTCTGCTTAAATTTATTTATTTATTTAGATATTAAGCTTACATCACACAGTACAAAATCTTACATCTAAAATGTGTGACAATTAATGTAAACATACGTTTCACAAAAAATTAAAGAGAAATTTTAAATTTAAAAAAAAAGACAGTTACAATACTTATATATAGGGAAATAACACATAAGAAACAGCTTTTGACGGCTACCCTCAATATGAGTGCGAGGCGGCGGCGTCCTAATTGGCAAATTATTCTAAAATTAACGGTTGTTTACGAAGCTTATTTGTGAGCGATATCCTATCCCACTTCTGATTTTAGCAACCAGAAGTTATAATCAAATAAAAAAAACTATTCGAAATAAGCTACGAAGTGATTTAACCAAAAATAACTTCATTAAAGAACAAATCACGGTATTCTCGAAATCACACTATATCTACCATAAAATTTACTTGTACAATCAAAACAACACGACTTTGGGTATTTTAAAAACAACCGTTAACCTTAAAATAATTACACAAAAATTACCGAATAAAAGTGACACAAAACGTACTCACAGTATGCGGCCTCGACACCAACCACTTTTCTTGTCAACGTCCGAGCAACACCAGAGCCCTCGGCAATATGGGGCCTATCTTTTATATAAGGCGGGTGGGGATTGAAACCCCCCTCTATGATTTCTGCTTATATTTTTTTATTTATTTCGTTATTAAGCTTACAACATCACACACAGTACAAAATCTACTAAATATTTTACAAAATCTTACATCTAAAATGTGTGACAATTAATGTAAACACATACGTTTCACAAAAAAATGAAAGAGAAATTTTAAATTTTAAATTTAAAAAAAAAGACAATTAAAATCCTTATATATAGGGAAATAACACATAAGAAACAGCTTTTGACGGCTACCCTCAATATGAGTGCGAGGCGGCGGCGTCCTAATTGGCAAATTATTCTAAAATTAACGGTTGTTTACGAAGCTTATTTGTGAGCGATATCCTATCCCACTTCTGATTTTAGCAACCAGAAGTTATAATCAAATAAAAAAAACTATTCGAAATAAGCTACGAAGTGATTTAACCAAAAATAACTTCATTAAAGAACAAATCACGGTATTCTCGAAATCACACTATATCTACCATAAAATTTACTTGTACAATCAAAACAACACGACTTTGGGTATTTTAAAAACAACCGTTAACCTTAAAATAATTACACAAAAATTACCGAATAAAAGTAACACAAAACGTACTCACAGTATGCGGCCTCGACACCAACCACTTTTCTTGTCAACGTCCGAGCAACACCAGAGCCCGTGGAACACTGAGGCCTTTCTTTTAAAGAAGGCGGGTGGGGATCAAAAGCACCCACTATGATTTCTGCTTAAATTTATTTATTTATTTAGTTATTAAGCTTACATCACACACAGTACAAAATCTACTAAATATTTTACAAAATATTACATCTTAAATGTGTGACAATTAATGTAAACATACGTTTCACAAAAAAATCAAAGAGAAATTTTAAATTTTAAATTTTAAAAAAAAGACAATTAAAATCCTTATATATAGGGAAATAACACATAAGAAACAGCTTTTGACGGCTACCCTCAATATGAGAACGAGGCGGCGGCGTCCTAATTGGCAAATTATTCTAAAATTAACGGTTGTTTACGAAGCTTATTTGTGAGCGATATCCTATCCCACTTCTGATTTTAGCAACCAGAAGTTATAATCAAATAAAAAAAACTATTCGAAATAAGCTACGAAGTGATTTAACCAAAAATAACTTCATTAAAGAACAAATCACGGTATTCTCGAAATCACACTATATCTACCATAAAATTTACTTGTACAATCAAAACAACACGACTTTGGGTATTTTAAAAACAACCGTTAACCTTAAAATAATTACACGAAAATTACCGAATAAAAGTGACACAAAACGTACTCACAGTATGCGGCCTCGACACCAACCACTTTTCTTGTCAACGTCCGAGCAACACCAGAGCCCTCGGCAATATGGGGCCTATCTTTTATATAAGGCGGGTGGGGATTGAAACCCCCCTCTATGATTTCTGCTTATATTTTTTTATTTATTTCGTTATTAAGCTTACAACATCACACACAGTACAAAATCTACTAAATATTTTACAAAATCTTACATCTAAAATGTGTGACAATTAATGTAAACACATACGTTTCACAAAAAAATGATAGAGAAATTTTAAATTTTAAATTTAAAAAAAAAGACAATTAAAATCCTTATATATAGGGAAATAACACATAAGAAACAGCTTTTGACGGCTACCCTCAATATGAGAACGAGGCGGCGGCGTCCTAATTGGCAAATTATTCTAAAATTAACGGTTGGTTACGAAGCTTATTTGTGAGTGATATCCTATCCCACTTCTGATTTTAGCAACCAGAAGTTATAATCAAATAAAAAAAACTATTCGAAATAAGCTACGAAGTGATTTAACCAAAAATAACTTCATTAAAGAACAAATCACGGTATTCTCGAAATCACACTATATCTACCATAAAATTTACTTGTACAATCAAAACAACACGACTTTGGGTATTTTAAAAACAACCGTTAACCTTAAAATAATTACACAAAAATTACCGAATAAAAGTAACAAAACGTACTCACAGTATGCGGCCTTGACACCAACCACTTTTCTTGTCAACGTCCGAGCAACACCAGAGCCCGTGGAACACTGAGGCCTTTCTTTTAAAGAAGGCGGGTGGGGATCGAAAGCACCCACTATGATTTCTGCTTAAATTTATTTAGTTATTAAGCTTACATCACACAGTACAAAATCTTACATCTTTAATGTGTGACCATTAATGTAAACACAAAAAAATTAAAGAGAAATTTAAAATTAAAAATTAAAAAAAAAGACAGTTAAAATACTTATATATAGGTAAATAACACATAAGAAACAGCTTTTGACGGCTACCCTCAATATGAGAGCGAGGCGGCGGCGTCCTAATTGGCAAATTATTCTAAAATTAACGGTTGGTTACGAAGCTTATTTGTGAGTGATATCCTATCCCACTTCTGATTTTAGCAACCAGAAGTTATAATCAAATAAAAAAAACTATTCGAAATAAGCTACGAAGTGATTTAACCAAAAATAACTTCATTAAAGAACAAATCACGGTATTCTCGAAATCACACTATATCTACCATAAAATTTACTTGTACAATCAAAACAACACGACTTTGGGTATTTTAAAAACAACCGTTAACCTTAAAATAATTACACAAAAATTACCGAATAAAAGTAACCCAAAACGTACTCACAGTATGCGGCCTCGACACCAACCACTTTTCTTGTCAACGTCCGAGCAACACCAGAGCCCGTGGAACACTGAGGCCTTTCTTTTAAAGAAGGCGGGTGGGGATCGAAAGCACCCACTATGATTTCTGCTTAAATTTATTTATTTATTTAGATATTAAGCTTACATCACACAGTACAAAATCTTACATCTAAAATGTGTGACAATTAATGTAAACATACGTTTCACAAAAAATTAAAGAGAAATTTTAAATTTAAAAAAAAAGACAGTTACAATACTTATATATAGGGAAATAACACATAAGAAACAGCTTTTGACGGCTACCCTCAATATGAGTGCGAGGCGGCGGCGTCCTAATTGGCAAATTATTCTAAAATTAACGGTTGTTTACGAAGCTTATTTGTGAGCGATATCCTATCCCACTTCTGATTTTAGCAACCAGAAGTTATAATCAAATAAAAAAAACTATTCGAAATAAGCTACGAAGTGATTTAACCAAAAATAACTTCATTAAAGAACAAATCACGGTATTCTCGAAATCACACTATATCTACCATAAAATTTACTTGTACAATCAAAACAACACGACTTTGGGTATTTTAAAAACAACCGTTAACCTTAAAATAATTACACAAAAATTACCGAATAAAAGTGACACAAAACGTACTCACAGTATGCGGCCTCGACACCAACCACTTTTCTTGTCAACGTCCGAGCAACACCAGAGCCCTCGGCAATATGGGGCCTATCTTTTATATAAGGCGGGTGGGGATTGAAACCCCCCTCTATGATTTCTGCTTATATTTTTTTATTTATTTCGTTATTAAGCTTACAACATCACACACAGTACAAAATCTACTAAATATTTTACAAAATCTTACATCTAAAATGTGTGACAATTAATGTAAACACATACGTTTCACAAAAAAATGAAAGAGAAATTTTAAATTTTAAATTTAAAAAAAAAGACAATTAAAATCCTTATATATAGGGAAATAACACATAAGAAACAGCTTTTGACGGCTACCCTCAATATGAGTGCGAGGCGGCGGCGTCCTAATTGGCAAATTATTCTAAAATTAACGGTTGTTTACGAAGCTTATTTGTGAGCGATATCCTATCCCACTTCTGATTTTAGCAACCAGAAGTTATAATCAAATAAAAAAAACTATTCGAAATAAGCTACGAAGTGATTTAACCAAAAATAACTTCATTAAAGAACAAATCACGGTATTCTCGAAATCACACTATATCTACCATAAAATTTACTTGTACAATCAAAACAACACGACTTTGGGTATTTTAAAAACAACCGTTAACCTTAAAATAATTACACGAAAATTACCGAATAAAAGTGACACAAAACGTACTCACAGTATGCGGCCTCGACACCAACCACTTTTCTTGTCAACGTCCGAGCAACACCAGAGCCCTCGGCAATATGGGGCCTATCTTTTATATAAGGCGGGTGGGGATTGAAACCCCCCTCTATGATTTCTGCTTATATTTTTTTATTTATTTCGTTATTAAGCTTACAACATCACACACAGTACAAAATCTACTAAATATTTTACAAAATCTTACATCTAAAATGTGTGACAATTAATATAAACACATACGTTTCACAAAAAAATGATAGAGAAATTTTAAATTTTAAATTTAAAAAAAAAGACAATTAAAATCCTTATATATAGGGAAATAACACATAAGAAACAGCTTTTGACGGCTACCCTCAATATGAGAACGAGGCGGCGGCGTCCTAATTGGCAAATTATTCTAAAATTAACGGTTGGTTACGAAGCTTATTTGTGAGTGATATCCTATCCCACTTCTGATTTTAGCAACCAGAAGTTATAATCAAATAAAAAAAACTATTCGAAATAAGCTACGAAGTGATTTAACCAAAAATAACTTCATTAAAGAACAAATCACGGTATTCTCGAAATCACACTATATCTACCATAAAATTTACTTGTACAATCAAAACAACACGACTTTGGGTATTTTAAAAACAACCGTTAACCTTAAAATAATTACACAAAAATTACCGAATAAAAGTAACACAAAACGTACTCACAGTATGCGGCCTCGACACCAACCACTTTTCTTGTCAACGTCCGAGCAACACCAGAGCCCGTGGAACACTGAGGCCTTTCTTTTAAAGAAGGCGGGTGGGGATCGAAAGCACCCACTATGATTTCTGCTTAAATTTATTTATTTATTTAGTTATTAAGCTTACATCACACACAGTACAAAATCTACTAAATATTTTACAAAATATTACATCTTAAATGTGTGACAATTAATGTAAACATACGTTTCACAAAAAAATCAAAGAGAAATTTTAAATTTTAAATTTAAAAAAAAAGACAATTAAAATCCTTATATATAGGGAAATAACACATAAGAAACAGCTTTTGACGGCTACCCTCAATATGAGAACGAGGCGGCGGCGTCCTAATTGGCAAATTATTCTAAAATTAACGGTTGTTTACGAAGCTTATTTGTGAGCGATATCCTATCCCACTTCTGATTTTAGCAACCAGAAGTTATAATCAAATAAAAAAAACTATTCGAAATAAGCTACGAAGTGATTTAACCAAAAATAACTTCATTAAAGAACAAATCACGGTATTCTCGAAATCACACTATATCTACCATAAAATTTACTTGTACAATCAAAACAACACGACTTTGGGTATTTTAAAAACAACCGTTAACCTTAAAATAATTACACGAAAATTACCGAATAAAAGTGACACAAAACGTACTCACAGTATGCGGCCTCGACACCAACCACTTTTCTTGTCAACGTCCGAGCAACACCAGAGCCCTCGGCAATATGGGGCCTATCTTTTATATAAGGCGGGTGGGGATTGAAACCCCCCTCTATGATTTCTGCTTATATTTTTTTATTTATTTCGTTATTAAGCTTACAACATCACACACAGTACAAAATCTACTAAATATTTTACAAAATCTTACATCTAAAATGTGTGACAATTAATGTAAACACATACGTTTCACAAAAAAATGATAGAGAAATTTTAAATTTTAAATTTAAAAAAAAAGACAATTAAAATCCTTATATATAGGGAAATAACACATAAGAAACAGCTTTTGACGGCTACCCTCAATATGAGAACGAGGCGGCGGCGTCCTAATTGGCAAATTATTCTAAAATTAACGGTTGGTTACGAAGCTTATTTGTGAGTGATATCCTATCCCACTTCTGATTTTAGCAACCAGAAGTTATAATCAAATAAAAAAAACTATTCGAAATAAGCTACGAAGTGATTTAACCAAAAATAACTTCATTAAAGAACAAATCACGGTATTCTCGAAATCACACTATATCTACCATAAAATTTACTTGTACAATCAAAACAACACGACTTTGGGTATTTTAAAAACAACCGTTAACCTTAAAATAATTACACAAAAATTACCGAATAAAAGTAACAAAACGTACTCACAGTATGCGGCCTTGACACCAACCACTTTTCTTGTCAACGTCCGAGCAACACCAGAGCCCGTGGAACACTGAGGCCTTTCTTTTAAAGAAGGCGGGTGGGGATCGAAAGCACCCACTATGATTTCTGCTTAAATTTATTTAGTTATTAAGCTTACATCACACAGTACAAAATCTTACATCTTTAATGTGTGACCATTAATGTAAACACAAAAAAATTAAAGAGAAATTTAAAATTAAAAATTAAAAAAAAAGACAGTTAAAATACTTATATATAGGTAAATAACACATAAGAAACAGCTTTTGACGGCTACCCTCAATATGAGAGCGAGGCGGCGGCGTCCTAATTGGCAAATTATTCTAAAATTAACGGTTGGTTACGAAGCTTATTTGTGAGTGATATCCTATCCCACTTCTGATTTTAGCAACCAGAAGTTATAATCAAATAAAAAAAACTATTCGAAATAAGCTACGAAGTGATTTAACCAAAAATAACTTCATTAAAGAACAAATCACGGTATTCTCGAAATCACACTATATCTACCATAAAATTTACTTGTACAATCAAAACAACACGACTTTGGGTATTTTAAAAACAACCGTTAACCTTAAAATAATTACACAAAAATTACCGAATAAAAGTAACCCAAAACGTACTCACAGTATGCGGCCTCGACACCAACCACTTTTCTTGTCAACGTCCGAGCAACACCAGAGCCCGTGGAACACTGAGGCCTTTCTTTTAAAGAAGGCGGGTGGGGATCGAAAGCACCCACTATGATTTCTGCTTAAATTTATTTATTTATTTAGATATTAAGCTTACATCACACAGTACAAAATCTTACATCTAAAATGTGTGACAATTAATGTAAACATACGTTTCACAAAAAATTAAAGAGAAATTTTAAATTTAAAAAAAAAGACAGTTACAATACTTATATATAGGGAAATAACACATAAGAAACAGCTTTTGACGGCTACCCTCAATATGAGTGCGAGGCGGCGGCGTCCTAATTGGCAAATTATTCTAAAATTAACGGTTGTTTACGAAGCTTATTTGTGAGCGATATCCTATCCCACTTCTGATTTTAGCAACCAGAAGTTATAATCAAATAAAAAAAACTATTCGAAATAAGCTACGAAGTGATTTAACCAAAAATAACTTCATTAAAGAACAAATCACGGTATTCTCGAAATCACACTATATCTACCATAAAATTTACTTGTACAATCAAAACAACACGACTTTGGGTATTTTAAAAACAACCGTTAACCTTAAAATAATTACACAAAAATTACCGAATAAAAGTGACACAAAACGTACTCACAGTATGCGGCCTCGACACCAACCACTTTTCTTGTCAACGTCCGAGCAACACCAGAGCCCTCGGCAATATGGGGCCTATCTTTTATATAAGGCGGGTGGGGATTGAAACCCCCCTCTATGATTTCTGCTTATATTTTTTTATTTATTTCGTTATTAAGCTTACAACATCACACACAGTACAAAATCTACTAAATATTTTACAAAATCTTACATCTAAAATGTGTGACAATTAATGTAAACACATACGTTTCACAAAAAAATGAAAGAGAAATTTTAAATTTTAAATTTAAAAAAAAAGACAATTAAAATCCTTATATATAGGGAAATAACACATAAGAAACAGCTTTTGACGGCTACCCTCAATATGAGTGCGAGGCGGCGGCGTCCTAATTGGCAAATTATTCTAAAATTAACGGTTGTTTACGAAGCTTATTTGTGAGCGATATCCTATCCCACTTCTGATTTTAGCAACCAGAAGTTATAATCAAATAAAAAAAACTATTCGAAATAAGCTACGAAGTGATTTAACCAAAAATAACTTCATTAAAGAACAAATCACGGTATTCTCGAAATCACACTATATCTACCATAAAATTTACTTGTACAATCAAAACAACACGACTTTGGGTATTTTAAAAACAACCGTTAACCTTAAAATAATTACACAAAAATTACCGAATAAAAGTAACACAAAACGTACTCACAGTATGCGGCCTCGACACCAACCACTTTTCTTGTCAACGTCCGAGCAACACCAGAGCCCGTGGAACACTGAGGCCTTTCTTTTAAAGAAGGCGGGTGGGGATCAAAAGCACCCACTATGATTTCTGCTTAAATTTATTTATTTATTTAGTTATTAAGCTTACATCACACACAGTACAAAATCTACTAAATATTTTACAAAATATTACATCTTAAATGTGTGACAATTAATGTAAACATACGTTTCACAAAAAAATCAAAGAGAAATTTTAAATTTTAAATTTAAAAAAAAAGACAATTAAAATCCTTATATATAGGGAAATAACACATAAGAAACAGCTTTTGACGGCTACCCTCAATATGAGAACGAGGCGGCGGCGTCCTAATTGGCAAATTATTCTAAAATTAACGGTTGTTTACGAAGCTTATTTGTGAGCGATATCCTATCCCACTTCTGATTTTAGCAACCAGAAGTTATAATCAAATAAAAAAAACTATTCGAAATAAGCTACGAAGTGATTTAACCAAAAATAACTTCATTAAAGAACAAATCACGGTATTCTCGAAATCACACTATATCTACCATAAAATTTACTTGTACAATCAAAACAACACGACTTTGGGTATTTTAAAAACAACCGTTAACCTTAAAATAATTACACGAAAATTACCGAATAAAAGTGACACAAAACGTACTCACAGTATGCGGCCTCGACACCAACCACTTTTCTTGTCAACGTCCGAGCAACACCAGAGCCCTCGGCAATATGGGGCCTATCTTTTATATAAGGCGGGTGGGGATTGAAACCCCCCTCTATGATTTCTGCTTATATTTTTTTATTTATTTCGTTATTAAGCTTACAACATCACACACAGTACAAAATCTACTAAATATTTTACAAAATCTTACATCTAAAATGTGTGACAATTAATGTAAACACATACGTTTCACAAAAAAATGATAGAGAAATTTTAAATTTTAAATTTAAAAAAAAAGACAATTAAAATCCTTATATATAGGGAAATAACACATAAGAAACAGCTTTTGACGGCTACCCTCAATATGAGAACGAGGCGGCGGCGTCCTAATTGGCAAATTATTCTAAAATTAACGGTTGTTTACGAAGCTTATTTGTGAGCGATATCCTATCCCACTTCTGATTTTAGCAACCAGAAGTTATAATCAAATAAAAAAAACTATTCGAAATAAGCTACGAAGTGATTTAACCAAAAATAACTTCATTAAAGAACAAATCACGGTATTCTCGAAATCACACTATATCTACCATAAAATTTACTTGTACAATCAAAACAACACGACTTTGGGTATTTTAAAAACAACCGTTAACCTTAAAATAATTACACAAAAATTACCGAATAAAAGTAACAAAACGTACTCACAGTATGCGGCCTTGACACCAACCACTTTTCTTGTCAACGTCCGAGCAACACCAGAGCCCGTGGAACACTGAGGCCTTTCTTTTAAAGAAGGCGGGTGGGGATCGAAAGCACCCACTATGATTTCTGCTTAAATTTATTTAGTTATTAAGCTTACATCACACAGTACAAAATCTTACATCTTTAATGTGTGACCATTAATGTAAACACAAAAAAATTAAAGAGAAATTTAAAATTAAAAATTAAAAAAAAAGACAGTTAAAATACTTATATATAGGGAAATAACACATAAGAAACAGCTTTTGACGGCTACCCTCAATATGAGTGCGAGGCGGCGGCGTCCTAATTGGCAAATTATTCTAAAATTAACGGTTGTTTACGAAGCTTATTTGTGAGCGATATCCTATCCCACTTCTGATTTTAGCAACCAGAAGTTATAATCAAATAAAAAAAACTATTCGAAATAAGCTACGAAGTGATTTAACCAAAAATAACTTCATTAAAGAACAAATCACGGTATTCTCGAAATCACACTATATCTACCATAAAATTTACTTGTACAATCAAAACAACACGACTTTGGGTATTTTAAAAACAACCGTTAACCTTAAAATAATTACACAAAAATTACCGAATAAAAGTAACACAAAACGTACTCACAGTATGCGGCCTCGACACCAACCACTTTTCTTGTCAACGTCCGAGCAACACCAGAGCCCGTGGAACACTGAGGCCTTTCTTTTAAAGAAGGCGGGTGGGGATCGAAAGCACCCACTATGATTTCTGCTTAAATTTATTTAGTTATTAAGCTTACATCACACAGTACAAAATCTTACATCTTTAATGTGTGACCATTAATGTAAACACAAAAAAATTAAAGAGAAATTTAAAATTAAAAATTAAAAAAAAAGACAGTTAAAATACTTATATATAGGTAAATAACACATAAGAAACAGCTTTTGACGGCTACCCTCAATATGAGAGCGAGGCGGCGGCGTCCTAATTGGCAAATTATTCTAAAATTAACGGTTGGTTACGAAGCTTATTTGTGAGTGATATCCTATCCCACTTCTGATTTTAGCAACCAGAAGTTATAATCAAATAAAAAAAACTATTCGAAATAAGCTACGAAGTGATTTAACCAAAAATAACTTCATTAAAGAACAAATCACGGTATTCTCGAAATCACACTATATCTACCATAAAATTTACTTGTACAATCAAAACAACACGACTTTGGGTATTTTAAAAACAACCGTTAACCTTAAAATAATTACACAAAAATTACCGAATAAAAGTAACCCAAAACGTACTCACAGTATGCGGCCTCGACACCAACCACTTTTCTTGTCAACGTCCGAGCAACACCAGAGCCCGTGGAACACTGAGGCCTTTCTTTTAAAGAAGGCGGGTGGGGATCGAAAGCACCCACTATGATTTCTGCTTAAATTTATTTATTTATTTAGATATTAAGCTTACATCACACAGTACAAAATCTTACATCTAAAATGTGTGACAATTAATGTAAACATACGTTTCACAAAAAATTAAAGAGAAATTTTAAATTTAAAAAAAAAGACAGTTACAATACTTATATATAGGGAAATAACACATAAGAAACAGCTTTTGACGGCTACCCTCAATATGAGTGCGAGGCGGCGGCGTCCTAATTGGCAAATTATTCTAAAATTAACGGTTGTTTACGAAGCTTATTTGTGAGCGATATCCTATCCCACTTCTGATTTTAGCAACCAGAAGTTATAATCAAATAAAAAAAACTATTCGAAATAAGCTACGAAGTGATTTAACCAAAAATAACTTCATTAAAGAACAAATCACGGTATTCTCGAAATCACACTATATCTACCATAAAATTTACTTGTACAATCAAAACAACACGACTTTGGGTATTTTAAAAACAACCGTTAACCTTAAAATAATTACACAAAAATTACCGAATAAAAGTGACACAAAACGTACTC
The DNA here is from genome assembly GCF_905475465.1 of Pieris napi. Classification (NCBI taxonomy): domain Eukaryota; kingdom Metazoa; phylum Arthropoda; class Insecta; order Lepidoptera; family Pieridae; genus Pieris; species Pieris napi. The sequence goes on along the minus strand of NC_062240.1, from coordinate 6,000,054 downwards.
ACAGTATGCGGCCTCGACACCAACCACTTTTCTTGTCAACGTCCGAGCAACACCAGAGCCCGTGGAACACTGAGGCCTTTCTTTTAAAGAAGGCGGGTGGGGATCAAAAGCACCCACTATGATTTCTGCTTAAATTTATTTATTTATTTAGTTATTAAGCTTACATCACACACAGTACAAAATCTACTAAATATTTTACAAAATATTACATCTTAAATGTGTGACAATTAATGTAAACATACGTTTCACAAAAAAATCAAAGAGAAATTTTAAATTTTAAATTTAAAAAAAAAGACAATTAAAATCCTTATATATAGGGAAATAACACATAAGAAACAGCTTTTGACGGCTACCCTCAATATGAGAACGAGGCGGCGGCGTCCTAATTGGCAAATTATTCTAAAATTAACGGTTGTTTACGAAGCTTATTTGTGAGCGATATCCTATCCCACTTCTGATTTTAGCAACCAGAAGTTATAATCAAATAAAAAAAACTATTCGAAATAAGCTACGAAGTGATTTAACCAAAAATAACTTCATTAAAGAACAAATCACGGTATTCTCGAAATCACACTATATCTACCATAAAATTTACTTGTACAATCAAAACAACACGACTTTGGGTATTTTAAAAACAACCGTTAACCTTAAAATAATTACACGAAAATTACCGAATAAAAGTGACACAAAACGTACTCACAGTATGCGGCCTCGACACCAACCACTTTTCTTGTCAACGTCCGAGCAACACCAGAGCCCTCGGCAATATGGGGCCTATCTTTTATATAAGGCGGGTGGGGATTGAAACCCCCCTCTATGATTTCTGCTTATATTTTTTTATTTATTTCGTTATTAAGCTTACAACATCACACACAGTACAAAATCTACTAAATATTTTACAAAATCTTACATCTAAAATGTGTGACAATTAATGTAAACACATACGTTTCACAAAAAAATGATAGAGAAATTTTAAATTTTAAATTTAAAAAAAAAGACAATTAAAATCCTTATATATAGGGAAATAACACATAAGAAACAGCTTTTGACGGCTACCCTCAATATGAGAACGAGGCGGCGGCGTCCTAATTGGCAAATTATTCTAAAATTAACGGTTGGTTACGAAGCTTATTTGTGAGTGATATCCTATCCCACTTCTGATTTTAGCAACCAGAAGTTATAATCAAATAAAAAAAACTATTCGAAATAAGCTACGAAGTGATTTAACCAAAAATAACTTCATTAAAGAACAAATCACGGTATTCTCGAAATCACACTATATCTACCATAAAATTTACTTGTACAATCAAAACAACACGACTTTGGGTATTTTAAAAACAACCGTTAACCTTAAAATAATTACACAAAAATTACCGAATAAAAGTAACAAAACGTACTCACAGTATGCGGCCTTGACACCAACCACTTTTCTTGTCAACGTCCGAGCAACACCAGAGCCCGTGGAACACTGAGGCCTTTCTTTTAAAGAAGGCGGGTGGGGATCGAAAGCACCCACTATGATTTCTGCTTAAATTTATTTAGTTATTAAGCTTACATCACACAGTACAAAATCTTACATCTTTAATGTGTGACCATTAATGTAAACACAAAAAAATTAAAGAGAAATTTAAAATTAAAAATTAAAAAAAAAGACAGTTAAAATACTTATATATAGGGAAATAACACATAAGAAACAGCTTTTGACGGCTACCCTCAATATGAGTGCGAGGCGGCGGCGTCCTAATTGGCAAATTATTCTAAAATTAACGGTTGTTTACGAAGCTTATTTGTGAGCGATATCCTATCCCACTTCTGATTTTAGCAACCAGAAGTTATAATCAAATAAAAAAAACTATTCGAAATAAGCTACGAAGTGATTTAACCAAAAATAACTTCATTAAAGAACAAATCACGGTATTCTCGAAATCACACTATATCTACCATAAAATTTACTTGTACAATCAAAACAACACGACTTTGGGTATTTTAAAAACAACCGTTAACCTTAAAATAATTACACAAAAATTACCGAATAAAAGTAACACAAAACGTACTCACAGTATGCGGCCTCGACACCAACCACTTTTCTTGTCAACGTCCGAGCAACACCAGAGCCCGTGGAACACTGAGGCCTTTCTTTTAAAGAAGGCGGGTGGGGATCAAAAGCACCCACTATGATTTCTGCTTAAATTTATTTATTTATTTAGTTATTAAGCTTACATCACACACAGTACAAAATCTACTAAATATTTTACAAAATATTACATCTTAAATGTGTGACAATTAATGTAAACATACGTTTCACAAAAAAATCAAAGAGAAATTTTAAATTTTAAATTTAAAAAAAAAGACAATTAAAATCCTTATATATAGGGAAATAACACATAAGAAACAGCTTTTGACGGCTACCCTCAATATGAGAACGAGGCGGCGGCGTCCTAATTGGCAAATTATTCTAAAATTAACGGTTGTTTACGAAGCTTATTTGTGAGCGATATCCTATCCCACTTCTGATTTTAGCAACCAGAAGTTATAATCAAATAAAAAAAACTATTCGAAATAAGCTACGAAGTGATTTAACCAAAAATAACTTCATTAAAGAACAAATCACGGTATTCTCGAAATCACACTATATCTACCATAAAATTTACTTGTACAATCAAAACAACACGACTTTGGGTATTTTAAAAACAACCGTTAACCTTAAAATAATTACACAAAAATTACCGAATAAAAGTAACAAAACGTACTCACAGTATGCGGCCTTGACACCAACCACTTTTCTTGTCAACGTCCGAGCAACACCAGAGCCCGTGGAACACTGAGGCCTTTCTTTTAAAGAAGGCGGGTGGGGATCGAAAGCACCCACTATGATTTCTGCTTAAATTTATTTAGTTATTAAGCTTACATCACACAGTACAAAATCTTACATCTTTAATGTGTGACCATTAATGTAAACACAAAAAAATTAAAGAGAAATTTAAAATTAAAAATTAAAAAAAAAGACAGTTAAAATACTTATATATAGGTAAATAACACATAAGAAACAGCTTTTGACGGCTACCCTCAATATGAGAGCGAGGCGGCGGCGTCCTAATTGGCAAATTATTCTAAAATTAACGGTTGGTTACGAAGCTTATTTGTGAGTGATATCCTATCCCACTTCTGATTTTAGCAACCAGAAGTTATAATCAAATAAAAAAAACTATTCGAAATAAGCTACGAAGTGATTTAACCAAAAATAACTTCATTAAAGAACAAATCACGGTATTCTCGAAATCACACTATATCTACCATAAAATTTACTTGTACAATCAAAACAACACGACTTTGGGTATTTTAAAAACAACCGTTAACCTTAAAATAATTACACAAAAATTACCGAATAAAAGTAACCCAAAACGTACTCACAGTATGCGGCCTCGACACCAACCACTTTTCTTGTCAACGTCCGAGCAACACCAGAGCCCGTGGAACACTGAGGCCTTTCTTTTAAAGAAGGCGGGTGGGGATCGAAAGCACCCACTATGATTTCTGCTTAAATTTATTTATTTATTTAGATATTAAGCTTACATCACACAGTACAAAATCTTACATCTAAAATGTGTGACAATTAATGTAAACATACGTTTCACAAAAAATTAAAGAGAAATTTTAAATTTAAAAAAAAAGACAGTTACAATACTTATATATAGGGAAATAACACATAAGAAACAGCTTTTGACGGCTACCCTCAATATGAGTGCGAGGCGGCGGCGTCCTAATTGGCAAATTATTCTAAAATTAACGGTTGTTTACGAAGCTTATTTGTGAGCGATATCCTATCCCACTTCTGATTTTAGCAACCAGAAGTTATAATCAAATAAAAAAAACTATTCGAAATAAGCTACGAAGTGATTTAACCAAAAATAACTTCATTAACCCTTAATTCGACGCCGTACAGTATACTTCCCTTTGAATAAAAAAAAATCTACATAAAAAAATAGACCATATATCTAAGCTTTAGATGCTGTAATTGCACCTAGAATTATCTAGCTACGTTGTCAAAAATCAGCAACGCGTGTGCATCGAGGGGCCGCGAGCAGTAACCAGTGAGATGGTGGGAAGGAAGGACGCCCTGCGT
>NC_062240.1:5934011-5995831 GCF_905475465.1 Pieris napi | reverse complement strand
GGGCTTTCGGTATGTTGCATTTTATTTATTATGTTGCGGCTTATTTCCTGGCAATATTATTGAAAACTAAAGATAACATACCCGGAGAGCTACTCACATTGTTTTGATTGTCTTATTGAGTTTTGTTTAGTTTTTACGAGGCTCACAACTTGTGTGTCCAGTATACTTCCCGTCATCAAATTACTAGTAAAGTAACTGCTAAATACTATGTCCAGTATTCTTCCCCTTGTCGATGTAGTAGAAAACTAAATACAATATCGTATGCCTAGTATTATTCCCGTTGCCGTCTTAGTAGAATATTAACTATCGATGTTTCATGTAATGATATTTTCAGGGATCTGCAAATAAAATGTTTAAAGTTTCCTATTCCTTATTTTTTCAGAGCTTCAAGTCGAGAGGACATCAATTGGTAGCATTGGTGCCACCTGAAAATGCTCCTTCGGATATAGATAGTGGTTCTGAACCTGAAAATGAAGAGGAAATTGCAGTGCATAGAACTGAGGAGTTGTCGTCCTCACCCTGCCCTTCCATCGACTCATACATACAAAACATGAATATATTAGACAGCTCCGAAAATGATGCACACGACAATGTTTCAATTGACAATGACGAGACTTACGTTGATAGTGATACTTTCATGGAGACAGTAAACGAAAATCTTCAAACAGAGGACCGTCCGAGCATCAGTGGCAGCGAGAACAACCCGTCGTTAGAAGCCGAAGACAACTTGATCCATGAGCGACCTCCGTTGACTCCTATTATTAACAATGTTCTACCACCAACTGGTGAAGTAAATTATAATGCTTTACCAAGTTTGGCTTCATTATTGTCGATTCCGTCACCAAATGTTTCGTCTATTGCTAGTGCATCAACATCAAGGACAACCAGGCGTAAAAAGAAACTACCAGTACGACCCGAACCTAATGTCCGGGCTAAAAAGACAAAGAAAACGCTCATTGTGAGCTACAAATGGAAGACAGGACAATTCAGACACAAGGCTGACATTCCATCAAACGACTTTGTATTTGATTTACCGGATACCGACTCTCCGTTGGATTTTTTTTATCGGTTCTTCTCCCTAGATATACTCGTCGATATCGTCGATAATACGAACTTTTATTCAACCCAAAGAACTGGCAAATGTATACAATTAACCATCGACGAGTTGAAAGACTTTCTCATGATTCTTCTTATAATGGGTATAGTGAAAATGCCGTCTTATCTTGACTATTGGTCTACAGAATTCAGATATGCCCAAGTGGCTAACGTAATGCCACTGAAACGATTCGAGCAGATTCGACGCAATATTCACTTTGTGGACAACGCCAATTCGGATGAGGACAGATACTACAAAATACGACCATTTGTTGAAAAAATTAGGAGGAACTGCCTAGCAACGGAGGAAGAAACACAGTATAGCATAGATGAGATGACTATACCTTATAAGGGCACAAAAGCAGGAAACCGGAGACAGTATAACCCCATGAAACCTAATAAATGGGGGTTCAAGAATGTCGTGCGCGCTGGTGCGTCTGGAATCGTCTATGATTTTTTGTTGTACGGCGGCGATGACACTTTCCGTTATATTGATTTTAGCGCGGAAGAAGAGCAGATGACACTGGGTGCAAAAATGGTATTAGCCCTTTGCAAGACAATTCATACTCCAGGATGTGCTGTTTATTTCGATAACTATTTCACAACGCTCGACTTGATCTGGTATCTACGTGAACACAGGGGGATTTTCAGCCTCGGAACCATAAGGCAAAACCGACTCAAAGGTTGCAAGGGACTGTTAAGTGACAAAGAACTTAAGAAAAGAGGAAGAGGTTCATTTAGACAAGTTGTAGACAACGACAGAAAGATAGCTATTGTCAAATGGTACGACAATAAAGTCGTAACTTTGGCCTGTTCTTATGCAGATGCTTACCCAGTTCACGAAATCAAGAGATGGAGCAAAGAACAGAAAAAGAAACTTGGTGTCACGTGTCCGCAGTTAGTTCGACATTACAATCAACATATGGGAGGCGTTGACTTGTGCGACATGTTGATAGCTCTGTATCGAACATCTTTCAAGAGCCGTCGTTGGTATATGAACATCTTTGGGCAAATGTTAGATATAGCGGTTAACAATGCTTGGCTACTTTACAGGAGAAAATGCAACATGAATAGCCAAAAAAACATAAGCCTGAAAAAGTTTAGACAGAGGTTGGCAATTGAATTGAGGCAAAATAGAAGATCAATTGAGAGGGAACCACCAAGCCCTTTGCCGAAAAAAGCGCTGATCCAAAACCCAAGTGCACCAAGGCCCCCAGTTTCTGTGCGATATGATGGCTACCACCACTGGCCTGAGTATACGACATATGGACGTTGCAAGTTCTGTAAGCACAATAAAACGAACATACATTGTTCCAAATGCAAGCAGAGGTTGTGCTTAGTGACCAAACGAAATTGCTTTTATGATTTTCACAATTCACTTCACAGGGCAACCAAAAACAAGTGATAGTTGGTATAGTTTAAGCTACATTGATCTTTTTGATATTTTTTTTAAAACAAGAGCGCTGATTATTTTTTAATAAGTAAAATGTTGATTGTTATGAATATTTTATAGATACTTCATTATTATGTTCAAAACATAAGTGAGTTGTTCATACTTATAAGTTTTTGGAGTTCCTATTAGTGTTTTAAGCGTAAGTAATGTAACTATGAGACTGATTTGCTAAAATATAATGACTATTTTCCTACGGAATCACTTGTTTTTTTCATTCTTTCTCTTTGACAATGGGAAGTATACTGCACGCGGTTGGAGTGCATTAGTTTCTTATGAACATGATAATGTCCAGTATAGTGGACCTAAGTTTTTCAGGAAACTGAAATAGGTAGATTTTTTCAGGAATTTTTTCGCGTGTTCCCAACAAGCTAAGAATCGAAATCAGTAAAATTTTTACAAATCCTTTTTAAAAAACTATCTGTCGAATTAAGGGTTAAAGAACAAATCACGGTATTCTCGAAATCACACTATATCTACCATAAAATTTACTTGTACAATCAAAACAACACGACTTTGGGTATTTTAAAAACAACCGTTAACCTTAAAATAATTACACAAAAATTACCGAATAAAAGTGACACAAAACGTACTCACAGTATGCGGCCTCGACACCAACCACTTTTCTTGTCAACGTCCGAGCAACACCAGAGCCCTCGGCAATATGGGGCCTATCTTTTATATAAGGCGGGTGGGGATTGAAACCCCCCTCTATGATTTCTGCTTATATTTTTTTATTTATTTCGTTATTAAGCTTACAACATCACACACAGTACAAAATCTACTAAATATTTTACAAAATCTTACATCTAAAATGTGTGACAATTAATGTAAACACATACGTTTCACAAAAAAATGAAAGAGAAATTTTAAATTTTAAATTTAAAAAAAAAGACAATTAAAATCCTTATATATAGGGAAATAACACATAAGAAACAGCTTTTGACGGCTACCCTCAATATGAGTGCGAGGCGGCGGCGTCCTAATTGGCAAATTATTCTAAAATTAACGGTTGTTTACGAAGCTTATTTGTGAGCGATATCCTATCCCACTTCTGATTTTAGCAACCAGAAGTTATAATCAAATAAAAAAAACTATTCGAAATAAGCTACGAAGTGATTTAACCAAAAATAACTTCATTAAAGAACAAATCACGGTATTCTCGAAATCACACTATATCTACCATAAAATTTACTTGTACAATCAAAACAACACGACTTTGGGTATTTTAAAAACAACCGTTAACCTTAAAATAATTACACAAAAATTACCGAATAAAAGTAACACAAAACGTACTCACAGTATGCGGCCTCGACACCAACCACTTTTCTTGTCAACGTCCGAGCAACACCAGAGCCCGTGGAACACTGAGGCCTTTCTTTTAAAGAAGGCGGGTGGGGATCAAAAGCACCCACTATGATTTCTGCTTAAATTTATTTATTTATTTAGTTATTAAGCTTACATCACACACAGTACAAAATCTACTAAATATTTTACAAAATATTACATCTTAAATGTGTGACAATTAATGTAAACATACGTTTCACAAAAAAATCAAAGAGAAATTTTAAATTTTAAATTTAAAAAAAAAGACAATTAAAATCCTTATATATAGGGAAATAACACATAAGAAACAGCTTTTGACGGCTACCCTCAATATGAGAACGAGGCGGCGGCGTCCTAATTGGCAAATTATTCTAAAATTAACGGTTGTTTACGAAGCTTATTTGTGAGCGATATCCTATCCCACTTCTGATTTTAGCAACCAGAAGTTATAATCAAATAAAAAAAACTATTCGAAATAAGCTACGAAGTGATTTAACCAAAAATAACTTCATTAAAGAACAAATCACGGTATTCTCGAAATCACACTATATCTACCATAAAATTTACTTGTACAATCAAAACAACACGACTTTGGGTATTTTAAAAACAACCGTTAACCTTAAAATAATTACACAAAAATTACCGAATAAAAGTAACCCAAAACGTACTCACAGTATGCGGCCTCGACACCAACCACTTTTCTTGTCAACGTCCGAGCAACACCAGAGCCCGTGGAACACTGAGGCCTTTCTTTTAAAGAAGGCGGGTGGGGATCGAAAGCACCCACTATGATTTCTGCTTAAATTTATTTATTTATTTAGATATTAAGCTTACATCACACAGTACAAAATCTTACATCTAAAATGTGTGACAATTAATGTAAACATACGTTTCACAAAAAATTAAAGAGAAATTTTAAATTTAAAAAAAAAGACAGTTACAATACTTATATATAGGGAAATAACACATAAGAAACAGCTTTTGACGGCTACCCTCAATATGAGTGCGAGGCGGCGGCGTCCTAATTGGCAAATTATTCTAAAATTAACGGTTGTTTACGAAGCTTATTTGTGAGCGATATCCTATCCCACTTCTGATTTTAGCAACCAGAAGTTATAATCAAATAAAAAAAACTATTCGAAATAAGCTACGAAGTGATTTAACCAAAAATAACTTCATTAAAGAACAAATCACGGTATTCTCGAAATCACACTATATCTACCATAAAATTTACTTGTACAATCAAAACAACACGACTTTGGGTATTTTAAAAACAACCGTTAACCTTAAAATAATTACACAAAAATTACCGAATAAAAGTGACACAAAACGTACTCACAGTATGCGGCCTCGACACCAACCACTTTTCTTGTCAACGTCCGAGCAACACCAGAGCCCTCGGCAATATGGGGCCTATCTTTTATATAAGGCGGGTGGGGATTGAAACCCCCCTCTATGATTTCTGCTTATATTTTTTTATTTATTTCGTTATTAAGCTTACAACATCACACACAGTACAAAATCTACTAAATATTTTACAAAATCTTACATCTAAAATGTGTGACAATTAATGTAAACACATACGTTTCACAAAAAAATGAAAGAGAAATTTTAAATTTTAAATTTAAAAAAAAAGACAATTAAAATCCTTATATATAGGGAAATAACACATAAGAAACAGCTTTTGACGGCTACCCTCAATATGAGAACGAGGCGGCGGCGTCCTAATTGGCAAATTATTCTAAAATTAACGGTTGTTTACGAAGCTTATTTGTGAGCGATATCCTATCCCACTTCTGATTTTAGCAACCAGAAGTTATAATCAAATAAAAAAAACTATTCGAAATAAGCTACGAAGTGATTTAACCAAAAATAACTTCATTAAAGAACAAATCACGGTATTCTCGAAATCACACTATATCTACCATAAAATTTACTTGTACAATCAAAACAACACGACTTTGGGTATTTTAAAAACAACCGTTAACCTTAAAATAATTACACAAAAATTACCGAATAAAAGTGACACAAAACGTACTCACAGTATGCGGCCTCGACACCAACCACTTTTCTTGTCAACGTCCGAGCAACACCAGAGCCCTCGGCAATATGGGGCCTATCTTTTATATAAGGCGGGTGGGGATTGAAACCCCCCTCTATGATTTCTGCTTATATTTTTTTATTTATTTCGTTATTAAGCTTACAACATCACACACAGTACAAAATCTACTAAATATTTTACAAAATCTTACATCTAAAATGTGTGACAATTAATGTAAACACATACGTTTCACAAAAAAATGAAAGAGAAATTTTAAATTTTAAATTTAAAAAAAAAGACAATTAAAATCCTTATATATAGGGAAATAACACATAAGAAACAGCTTTTGACGGCTACCCTCAATATGAGTGCGAGGCGGCGGCGTCCTAATTGGCAAATTATTCTAAAATTAACGGTTGTTTACGAAGCTTATTTGTGAGCGATATCCTATCCCACTTCTGATTTTAGCAACCAGAAGTTATAATCAAATAAAAAAAACTATTCGAAATAAGCTACGAAGTGATTTAACCAAAAATAACTTCATTAAAGAACAAATCACGGTATTCTCGAAATCACACTATATCTACCATAAAATTTACTTGTACAATCAAAACAACACGACTTTGGGTATTTTAAAAACAACCGTTAACCTTAAAATAATTACACAAAAATTACCGAATAAAAGTAACACAAAACGTACTCACAGTATGCGGCCTCGACACCAACCACTTTTCTTGTCAACGTCCGAGCAACACCAGAGCCCGTGGAACACTGAGGCCTTTCTTTTAAAGAAGGCGGGTGGGGATCAAAAGCACCCACTATGATTTCTGCTTAAATTTATTTATTTATTTAGTTATTAAGCTTACATCACACACAGTACAAAATCTACTAAATATTTTACAAAATATTACATCTTAAATGTGTGACAATTAATGTAAACATACGTTTCACAAAAAAATCAAAGAGAAATTTTAAATTTTAAATTAAAAAAAAAAGACAATTAAAATCCTTATATATAGGGAAATAACACATAAGAAACAGCTTTTGACGGCTACCCTCAATATGAGAACGAGGCGGCGGCGTCCTAATTGGCAAATTATTCTAAAATTAACGGTTGTTTACGAAGCTTATTTGTGAGCGATATCCTATCCCACTTCTGATTTTAGCAACCAGAAGTTATAATCAAATAAAAAAAACTATTCGAAATAAGCTACGAAGTGATTTAACCAAAAATAACTTCATTAAAGAACAAATCACGGTATTCTCGAAATCACACTATATCTACCATAAAATTTACTTGTACAATCAAAACAACACGACTTTGGGTATTTTAAAAACAACCGTTAACCTTAAAATAATTACACGAAAATAACCGAATAAAAGTGACACAAAACGTACTCACAGTATGCGGCCTCGACACCAACCACTTTTCTTGTCAACGTCCGAGCAACACCAGAGCCCTCGGCAATATGGGGCCTATCTTTTATATAAGGCGGGTGGGGATTGAAACCCCCCTCTATGATTTCTGCTTATATTTTTTTATTTATTTCGTTATTAAGCTTACAACATCACACACAGTACAAAATCTACTAAATATTTTACAAAATCTTACATCTAAAATGTGTGACAATTAATGTAAACACATACGTTTCACAAAAAAATGAAAGAGAAATTTTAAATTTTAAATTTAAAAAAAAAGACAATTAAAATCCTTATATATAGGGAAATAACACATAAGAAACAGCTTTTGACGGCTACCCTCAATATGAGTGCGAGGCGGCGGCGTCCTAATTGGCAAATTATTCTAAAATTAACGGTTGTTTACGAAGCTTATTTGTGAGCGATATCCTATCCCACTTCTGATTTTAGCAACCAGAAGTTATAATCAAATAAAAAAAACTATTCGAAATAAGCTACGAAGTGATTTAACCAAAAATAACTTCATTAAAGAACAAATCACGGTATTCTCGAAATCACACTATATCTACCATAAAATTTACTTGTACAATCAAAACAACACGACTTTGGGTATTTTAAAAACAACCGTTAACCTTAAAATAATTACACAAAAATTACCGAATAAAAGTAACCCAAAACGTACTCACAGTATGCGGCCTCGACACCAACCACTTTTCTTGTCAACGTCCGAGCAACACCAGAGCCCGTGGAACACTGAGGCCTTTCTTTTAAAGAAGGCGGGTGGGGATCGAAAGCACCCACTATGATTTCTGCTTAAATTTATTTATTTATTTAGATATTAAGCTTACATCACACAGTACAAAATCTTACATCTAAAATGTGTGACAATTAATGTAAACATACGTTTCACAAAAAATTAAAGAGAAATTTTAAATTTAAAAAAAAAGACAGTTACAATACTTATATATAGGGAAATAACACATAAGAAACAGCTTTTGACGGCTACCCTCAATATGAGTGCGAGGCGGCGGCGTCCTAATTGGCAAATTATTCTAAAATTAACGGTTGTTTACGAAGCTTATTTGTGAGCGATATCCTATCCCACTTCTGATTTTAGCAACCAGAAGTTATAATCAAATAAAAAAAACTATTCGAAATAAGCTACGAAGTGATTTAACCAAAAATAACTTCATTAAAGAACAAATCACGGTATTCTCGAAATCACACTATATCTACCATAAAATTTACTTGTACAATCAAAACAACACGACTTTGGGTATTTTAAAAACAACCGTTAACCTTAAAATAATTACACAAAAATTACCGAATAAAAGTGACACAAAACGTACTCACAGTATGCGGCCTCGACACCAACCACTTTTCTTGTCAACGTCCGAGCAACACCAGAGCCCTCGGCAATATGGGGCCTATCTTTTATATAAGGCGGGTGGGGATTGAAACCCCCCTCTATGATTTCTGCTTATATTTTTTTATTTATTTCGTTATTAAGCTTACAACATCACACACAGTACAAAATCTACTAAATATTTTACAAAATCTTACATCTAAAATGTGTGACAATTAATGTAAACACATACGTTTCACAAAAAAATGAAAGAGAAATTTTAAATTTTAAATTTAAAAAAAAAGACAATTAAAATCCTTATATAGGGTATTTCAACAAGAAGTTTGTTTTTCAATTGTGGCAACACCGAGAACGTGATAGTTTTGACATTTAGTTTTTGGCGGTATTCGTAGCAGGTGCTTTGGCAATTATTACAATGAATTCAATTTCGCTCGAAAATCGCATTAAAATAATTCAAATCCACTATAAAAATGGTGGTTCTGTTAAAGTTACATTTCGTAAAATTCGTGATATTTTCGGCCAGCATAATCGTCCTTCTGAGACCGCTGTTAAGAATTTGGTCGCGAAATTTGAGTCGACAGGCTCGGTACAAAATATGCCAACACCAACACGTGTTCGACCGGGTCGTTCAACAGAAAACATCGCCGCCGTGAGCCACAGTGTTGAAGAAGATCAAAATTTGTCAATTTCACGACGTTCTCAACAATTGGGGTTATCCAAAAGCACAACATGGCGAATTTTGCGAAAGGATTTGGCTTTGAAGCCTTACAAGATTCAACTGGTGCAGGAATTAAAGCTGATCGACCATTCAAATCGCCGCAGATTCGCTCAGTTCATTCAGGAACAACCTGCTGGTTTTTCTGAAAAAATCATTTTTTTCAGACGAAGCCCATTTTCATTTGTCAGGGTACGTCAACAAGCAAAATTGTCGCATTTGGGCTTCTGAAAATCCTAAAGCAATTATTGAGAAGGCTTTGCATACTCAACGTGTTACTGTGTGGTGCACTATGTGGTCTGGAGGCGTGATTGGGCCGTTTTTTTTCGAAGATGAGGCTGGAAATGCGGTAACAGTCAATGGATCACGGTATCGCGAGATGTTAACCACTAAATTTTGGCCTATTATTGATGACATGGATATCACTGAAATGTGGTTTCAACAGGACGGTGCCACATGTCACACAGCCAATGAAACGATCAATTTATTGCAAACCAAATTTCCCGAGCGCATAATTTCGCGAAATTCAGCTGTTAAGTGGCCAGCCAGATCGTGTGATTTAACACCACTGGATTATTTTTTGTGGGGCTATGTTAAAGACAGAGTCTATACGGAGCCAATCGAATCGATTGCAGCCTTAAAACTCAAAATCCGTGATGTCATTAACGAAATAGACCCTCCATTTTGCCAAAAAGTGATTAAAAATTTTGATGAAAGAATCAACATCTGTCAGCGTGGTCGTGGTGGACATTTGCCAGATATCATTTTTCATTCATAATTGCCAAACTTTTCTCTTTGTAATACAATAAAAATTTTATTCATTTTCCTCTAAATTCTTTGTTTTATTTTGTTTTAGAAAACAAAGTTCTTGTTGAAAAACCCTTTATATAGGGAAATAACACATAAGAAACAGCTTTTGACGGCTACCCTCAATATGAGTGCGAGGCGGCGGCGTCCTAATTGGCAAATTATTCTAAAATTAACGGTTGTTTACGAAGCTTATTTGTGAGCGATATCCTATCCCACTTCTGATTTTAGCAACCAGAAGTTATAATCAAATAAAAAAAACTATTCGAAATAAGCTACGAAGTGATTTAACCAAAAATAACTTCATTAAAGAACAAATCACGGTATTCTCGAAATCACACTATATCTACCATAAAATTTACTTGTACAATCAAAACAACACGACTTTGGGTATTTTAAAAACAACCGTTAACCTTAAAATAATTACACAAAAATTACCGAGTAAAAGTAACACAAAACGTACTCACAGTATGCGGCCTCGACACCAACCACTTTTCTTGTCAACGTCCGAGCAACACCAGAGCCCGTGGAACACTGAGGCCTTTCTTTTAAAGAAGGCGGGTGGGGATCAAAAGCACCCACTATGATTTCTGCTTAAATTTATTTATTTATTTAGTTATTAAGCTTACATCACACACAGTACAAAATCTACTAAATATTTTACAAAATATTACATCTTAAATGTGTGACAATTAATGTAAACATACGTTTCACAAAAAAATCAAAGAGAAATTTTAAATTTTAAATTAAAAAAAAAAGACAATTAAAATCCTTATATATAGGGAAATAACACATAAGAAACAGCTTTTGACGGCTACCCTCAATATGAGAACGAGGCGGCGGCGTCCTAATTGGCAAATTATTCTAAAATTAACGGTTGTTTACGAAGCTTATTTGTGAGCGATATCCTATCCCACTTCTGATTTTAGCAACCAGAAGTTATAATCAAATAAAAAAAACTATTCGAAATAAGCTACGAAGTGATTTAACCAAAAATAACTTCATTAAAGAACAAATCACGGTATTCTCGAAATCACACTATATCTACCATAAAATTTACTTGTACAATCAAAACAACACGACTTTGGGTATTTTAAAAACAACCGTTAACCTTAAAATAATTACACGAAAATAACCGAATAAAAGTGACACAAAACGTACTCACAGTATGCGGCCTCGACACCAACCACTTTTCTTGTCAACGTCCGAGCAACACCAGAGCCCTCGGCAATATGGGGCCTATCTTTTATATAAGGCGGGTGGGGATTGAAACCCCCCTCTATGATTTCTGCTTATATTTTTTTATTTATTTCGTTATTAAGCTTACAACATCACACACAGTACAAAATCTACTAAATATTTTACAAAATCTTACATCTAAAATGTGTGACAATTAATGTAAACACATACGTTTCACAAAAAAATGAAAGAGAAATTTTAAATTTTAAATTTAATAAAAAAGACAATTAAAATCCTTATATATAGGGAAATAACACATAAGAAACAGCTTTTGACGGCTACCCTCAATATGAGTGCGAGGCGGCGGCGTCCTAATTGGCAAATTATTCTAAAATTAACGGTTGTTTACGAAGCTTATTTGTGAGCGATATCCTATCCCACTTCTGATTTTAGCAACCAGAAGTTATAATCAAATAAAAAAAACTATTCGAAATAAGCTACGAAGTGATTTAACCAAAAATAACTTCATTAAAGAACAAATCACGGTATTCTCGAAATCACACTATATCTACCATAAAATTTACTTGTACAATCAAAACAACACGACTTTGGGTATTTTAAAAACAACCGTTAACCTTAAAATAATTACACAAAAATTACCGAATAAAAGTAACCCAAAACGTACTCACAGTATGCGGCCTCGACACCAACCACTTTTCTTGTCAACGTCCGAGCAACACCAGAGCCCGTGGAACACTGAGGCCTTTCTTTTAAAGAAGGCGGGTGGGGATCGAAAGCACCCACTATGATTTCTGCTTAAATTTATTTATTTATTTAGATATTAAGCTTACATCACACAGTACAAAATCTTACATCTAAAATGTGTGACAATTAATGTAAACATACGTTTCACAAAAAATTAAAGAGAAATTTTAAATTTAAAAAAAAAGACAGTTACAATACTTATATATAGGGAAATAACACATAAGAAACAGCTTTTGACGGCTACCCTCAATATGAGTGCGAGGCGGCGGCGTCCTAATTGGCAAATTATTCTAAAATTAACGGTTGTTTACGAAGCTTATTTGTGAGCGATATCCTATCCCACTTCTGATTTTAGCAACCAGAAGTTATAATCAAATAAAAAAAACTATTCGAAATAAGCTACGAAGTGATTTAACCAAAAATAACTTCATTAAAGAACAAATCACGGTATTCTCGAAATCACACTATATCTACCATAAAATTTACTTGTACAATCAAAACAACACGACTTTGGGTATTTTAAAAACAACCGTTAACCTTAAAATAATTACACAAAAATTACCGAATAAAAGTGACACAAAACGTACTCACAGTATGCGGCCTCGACACCAACCACTTTTCTTGTCAACGTCCGAGCAACACCAGAGCCCTCGGCAATATGGGGCCTATCTTTTATATAAGGCGGGTGGGGATTGAAACCCCCCTCTATGATTTCTGCTTATATTTTTTTATTTATTTCGTTATTAAGCTTACAACATCACACACAGTACAAAATCTACTAAATATTTTACAAAATCTTACATCTAAAATGTGTGACAATTAATGTAAACACATACGTTTCACAAAAAAATGAAAGAGAAATTTTAAATTTTAAATTTAAAAAAAAAGACAATTAAAATCCTTATATATAGGGAAATAACACATAAGAAACAGCTTTTGACGGCTACCCTCAATATGAGTGCGAGGCGGCGGCGTCCTAATTGGCAAATTATTCTAAAATTAACGGTTGTTTACGAAGCTTATTTGTGAGCGATATCCTATCCCACTTCTGATTTTAGCAACCAGAAGTTATAATCAAATAAAAAAAACTATTCGAAATAAGCTACGAAGTGATTTAACCAAAAATAACTTCATTAAAGAACAAATCACGGTATTCTCGAAATCACACTATATCTACCATAAAATTTACTTGTACAATCAAAACAACACGACTTTGGGTATTTTAAAAACAACCGTTAACCTTAAAATAATTACACAAAAATTACCGAATAAAAGTAACACAAAACGTACTCACAGTATGCGGCCTCGACACCAACCACTTTTCTTGTCAACGTCCGAGCAACACCAGAGCCCGTGGAACACTGAGGCCTTTCTTTTAAAGAAGGCGGGTGGGGATCAAAAGCACCCACTATGATTTCTGCTTAAATTTATTTATTTATTTAGTTATTAAGCTTACATCACACACAGTACAAAATCTACTAAATATTTTACAAAATATTACATCTTAAATGTGTGACAATTAATGTAAACATACGTTTCACAAAAAAATCAAAGAGAAATTTTAAATTTTAAATTTAAAAAAAAAGACAATTAAAATCCTTATATATAGGGAAATAACACATAAGAAACAGCTTTTGACGGCTACCCTCAATATGAGAACGAGGCGGCGGCGTCCTAATTGGCAAATTATTCTAAAATTAACGGTTGTTTACGAAGCTTATTTGTGAGCGATATCCTATCCCACTTCTGATTTTAGCAACCAGAAGTTATAATCAAATAAAAAAAACTATTCGAAATAAGCTACGAAGTGATTTAACCAAAAATAACTTCATTAAAGAACAAATCACGGTATTCTCGAAATCACACTATATCTACCATAAAATTTACTTGTACAATCAAAACAACACGACTTTGGGTATTTTAAAAACAACCGTTAACCTTAAAATAATTACACGAAAATTACCGAATAAAAGTGACACAAAACGTACTCACAGTATGCGGCCTCGACACCAACCACTTTTCTTGTCAACGTCCGAGCAACACCAGAGCCCTCGGCAATATGGGGCCTATCTTTTATATAAGGCGGGTGGGGATTGAAACCCCCCTCTATGATTTCTGCTTATATTTTTTTATTTATTTCGTTATTAAGCTTACAACATCACACACAGTACAAAATCTACTAAATATTTTACAAAATCTTACATCTAAAATGTGTGACAATTAATGTAAACACATACGTTTCACAAAAAAATGAAAGAGAAATTTTAAATTTTAAATTTAAAAAAAAAGACAATTAAAATCCTTATATATAGGGAAATAACACATAAGAAACAGCTTTTGACGGCTACCCTCAATATGAGAACGAGGCGGCGGCGTCCTAATTGGCAAATTATTCTAAAATTAACGGTTGGTTACGAAGCTTATTTGTGAGTGATATCCTATCCCACTTCTGATTTTAGCAACCAGAAGTTATAATCAAATAAAAAAAACTATTCGAAATAAGCTACGAAGTTATTTAACCAAAAATAACTTCATTAAAGAACAAATCACGGTATTCTCGAAATCACACTATATCTACCATAAAATTTACTTGTACAATCAAAACAACACGACTTTGGGTATTTTAAAAACAACCGTTAACCTTAAAATAATTACACAAAAATTACCGAATAAAAGTAACCCAAAACGTACTCACAGTATGCGGCCTCGACACCAACCACTTTTCTTGTCAACGTCCGAGCAACACCAGAGCCCGTGGAACACTGAGGCCTTTCTTTTAAAGAAGGCGGGTGGGGATCGAAAGCACCCACTATGATTTCTGCTTAAATTTATTTATTTATTTAGATATTAAGCTTACATCACACAGTACAAAATCTTACATCTAAAATGTGTGACAATTAATGTAAACATACGTTTCACAAAAAATTAAAGAGAAATTTTAAATTAAAAAAAAAAGACAGTTAAAATACTTATATATAGGTAAATAACACATAAGAAACAGCTTTTGACGGCTACCCTCAATATGAGAGCGAGGCGGCGGCGTCCTAATTGGCAAATTATTCTAAAATTAACGGTTGGTTACGAAGCTTATTTGTGAGTGATATCCTATCCCACTTCTGATTTTAGCAACCAGAAGTTATAATCAAATAAAAAAAACTATTCGAAATAAGCTACGAAGTGATTTAACCAAAAATAACTTCATTAAAGAACAAATCACGGTATTCTCGAAATCACACTATATCTACCATAAAATTTACTTGTACAATCAAAACAACACGACTTTGGGTATTTTAAAAACAACCGTTAACCTTAAAATAATTACACAAAAATTACCGAATAAAAGTAACCCAAAACGTACTCACAGTATGCGGCCTCGACACCAACCACTTTTATTGTCAACGTCCGAGCAACACCAGAGCCCGTGGAACACTGAGGCCTTTCTTTTAAAGAAGGCGGGTGGGGATCGAAAGCACCCACTATGATTTCTGCTTAAATTTATTTATTTATTTAGATATTAAGCTTACATCACACAGTACAAAATCTTACATCTAAAATGTGTGACAATTAATGTAAACATACGTTTCACAAAAAATTAAAGAGAAATTTTAAATTTAAAAAAAAAGACAGTTACAATACTTATATATAGGGAAATAACACATAAGAAACAGCTTTTGACGGCTACCCTCAATATGAGTGCGAGGCGGCGGCGTCCTAATTGGCAAATTATTCTAAAATTAACGGTTGTTTACGAAGCTTATTTGTGAGCGATATCCTATCCCACTTCTGATTTTAGCAACCAGAAGTTATAATCAAATAAAAAAAACTATTCGAAATAAGCTACGAAGTGATTTAACCAAAAATAACTTCATTAAAGAACAAATCACGGTATTCTCGAAATCACACTATATCTACCATAAAATTTACTTGTACAATCAAAACAACACGACTTTGGGTATTTTAAAAACAACCGTTAACCTTAAAATAATTACACAAAAATTACCGAATAAAAGTGACACAAAACGTACTCACAGTATGCGGCCTCGACACCAACCACTTTTCTTGTCAACGTCCGAGCAACACCAGAGCCCTCGGCAATATGGGGCCTATCTTTTATATAAGGCGGGTGGGGATTGAAACCCCCCTCTATGATTTCTGCTTATATTTTTTTATTTATTTCGTTATTAAGCTTACAACATCACACACAGTACAAAATCTACTAAATATTTTACAAAATCTTACATCTAAAATGTGTGACAATTAATGTAAACACATACGTTTCACAAAAAAATGAAAGAGAAATTTTAAATTTTAAATTTAAAAAAAAAGACAATTAAAATCCTTATATATAGGGAAATAACACATAAGAAACAGCTTTTGACGGCTACCCTCAATATGAGTGCGAGGCGGCGGCGTCCTAATTGGCAAATTATTCTAAAATTAACGGTTGTTTACGAAGCTTATTTGTGAGCGATATCCTATCCCACTTCTGATTTTAGCAACCAGAAGTTATAATCAAATAAAAAAAACTATTCGAAATAAGCTACGAAGTGATTTAACCAAAAATAACTTCATTAAAGAACAAATCACGGTATTCTCGAAATCACACTATATCTACCATAAAATTTACTTGTACAATCAAAACAACACGACTTTGGGTATTTTAAAAACAACCGTTAACCTTAAAATAATTACACAAAAATTACCGAATAAAAGTAACACAAAACGTACTCACAGTATGCGGCCTCGACACCAACCACTTTTCTTGTCAACGTCCGAGCAACACCAGAGCCCGTGGAACACTGAGGCCTTTCTTTTAAAGAAGGCGGGTGGGGATCAAAAGCACCCACTATGATTTCTGCTTAAATTTATTTATTTATTTAGTTATTAAGCTTACATCACACACAGTACAAAATCTACTAAATATTTTACAAAATATTACATCTTAAATGTGTGACAATTAATGTAAACATACGTTTCACAAAAAAAACAAAGAGAAATTTTAAATTTTAAATTAAAAAAAAAAGACAATTAAAATCCTTATATATAGGGAAATAACACATAAGAAACAGCTTTTGACGGCTACCCTCAATATGAGAACGAGGCGGCGGCGTCCTAATTGGCAAATTATTCTAAAATTAACGGTTGGTTACGAAGCTTATTTGTGAGTGATATCCTATCCCACTTCTGATTTTAGCAACCAGAAGTTATAATCAAATAAAAAAAACTATTCGAAATAAGCTACGAAGTGATTTAACCAAAAATAACTTCATTAAAGAACAAATCACGGTATTCTCGAAATCACACTATATCTACCATAAAATTTACTTGTACAATCAAAACAACACGACTTTGGGTATTTTAAAAACAACCGTTAACCTTAAAATAATTACACAAAAATTACCGAATAAAAGTGACACAAAACGTACTCACAGTATGCGGCCTCGACACCAACCACTTTTCTTGTCAACGTCCGAGCAACACCAGAGCCCTCGGCAATATGGGGCCTATCTTTTATATAAGGCGGGTGGGGATTGAAACCCCCCTCTATGATTTCTGCTTATATTTTTTTATTTATTTCGTTATTAAGCTTACAACATCACACACAGTACAAAATCTACTAAATATTTTACAAAATCTTACATCTAAAATGTGTGACAATTAATGTAAACACATACGTTTCACAAAAAAATTAAAGAGAAATTTTAAATTTTAAATTTAAAAAAAAAGACAGTTACAATACTTATATATAGGTAAATAACACATAAGAAACAGCTTTTGACGGCTACCCTCAATATGAGAGCGAGGCGGCGGCGTCCTAATTGGCAAATTATTCTAAAATTAACGGTTGTTTACGAAGCTTATTTGTGAGCGATATCCTATCCCACTTCTGATTTTAGCAACCAGAAGTTATAATCAAATAAAAAAAACTATTGGAAATAAGCTACGAAGTGATTTAACCAAAAATAACTTCATTAAAGAACAAATCACGGTATTCTCGAAATCACACTATATCTACCATAAAATTTACTTGTACAATCAAAACAACACGACTTTGGGTATTTTAAAAACAACCGTTAACCTTAAAATAATTACACAAAAATTACCGAATAAAAGTGACACAAAACGTACTCACAGTATGCGGCCTCGACACCAACCACTTTTCTTGTCAACGTCCGAGCAACACCAGAGCCCTCGGCAATATGGGGCCTATCTTTTATATAAGGCGGGTGGGGATTGAAACCCCCCTCTATGATTTCTGCTTATATTTTTTTATTTATTTCGTTATTAAGCTTACAACATCACACACAGTACAAAATCTACTAAATATTTTACAAAATCTTACATCTAAAATGTGTGACAATTAATGTAAACACATACGTTTCACAAAAAAATGAAAGAGAAATTTTAAATTTTAAATTTAAAAAAAAAGACAATTAAAATCCTTATATATAGGGAAATAACACATAAGAAACAGCTTTTGACGGCTACCCTCAATATGAGAACGAGGCGGCGGCGTCCTAATTGGCAAATTATTCTAAAATTAACGGTTGGTTACGAAGCTTATTTGTGAGTGATATCCTATCCCACTTCTGATTTTAGCAACCAGAAGTTATAATCAAATAAAAAAAACTATTCGAAATAAGCTACGAAGTGATTTAACCAAAAATAACTTCATTAAAGAACAAATCACGGTATTCTCGAAATCACACTATATCTACCATAAAATTTACTTGTACAATCAAAACAGCACGACTTTGGGTATTTTAAAAACAACCGTTAACCTTAAAATAATTACACAAAAATTACCGAATAAAAGTAACAAAACGTACTCACAGTATGCGGCCTTGACACCAACCACTTTTCTTGTCAACGTCCGAGCAACACCAGAGCCCGTGGAACACTGAGGCCTTTCTTTTAAAGAAGGCGGGTGGGGATCGAAAGCACCCACTATGATTTCTGCTTAAATTTATTTAGTTATTAAGCTTACATCACACAGTACAAAATCTTACATCTTTAATGTGTGACCATTAATGTAAACACAAAAAAATTAAAGAGAAATTTAAAATTAAAAATTAAAAAAAAAGACAGTTAAAATACTTATATATAGGTAAATAACACATAAGAAACAGCTTTTGACGGCTACCCTCAATATGAGAGCGAGGCGGCGGCGTCCTAATTGGCAAATTATTCTAAAATTAACGGTTGGTTACGAAGCTTATTTGTGAGTGATATCCTATCCCACTTCTGATTTTAGCAACCAGAAGTTATAATCAAATAAAAAAAACTATTCGAAATAAGCTACGAAGTGATTTAACCAAAAATAACTTCATTAAAGAACAAATCACGGTATTCTCGAAATCACACTATATCTACCATAAAATTTACTTGTACAATCAAAACAACACGACTTTGGGTATTTTAAAAACAACCGTTAACCTTAAAATAATTACACAAAAATTACCGAATAAAAGTAACCCAAAACGTACTCACAGTATGCGGCCTCGACACCAACCACTTTTCTTGTCAACGTCCAAGCAACACCAGAGCCCGTGGAACACTGAGGCCTTTCTTTTAAAGAAGGCGGGTGGGGATCGAAAGCACCCACTATGATTTCTGCTTAAATTTATTTATTTATTTAGTTATTAAGCTTACATCACACAGTACAAAATCTTACATCTAAAATGTGTGACAATTAATGTAAACATACGTTTCACAAAAAATTAAAGAGAAATTTTAAATTTAAAAAAAAAGACAGTTACAATACTTATATATACGGAAATAACACATAAGAAACAGCTTTTGACGGCCACCCTCAATATGAGTGCGAGGCGGCGGCGTCCTAATTGGCAAATTATTCTAAAATTAACGGTTGTTTACGAAGCTTATTTGTGAGTGATATCCTATCCCACTTCTGATTTTAGCAACCAGAAGTTATAATTAAATAAAAAAAACTATTCGAAATAAGCTACGAAGTGATTTAACCAAAAATAACTTCATTAAAGAACAAATCACGGTATTCTCGAAATCACACTATATCTACCATAAAATTTACTTGTACAATCAAAACAACACGACTTTGGGTATTTTAAAAACAACCGTTAACCTTAAAATAATTACACAAAAATTACCGAATAAAAGTAACCCAAAACGTACTCACAGTATGCGGCCTCGACACCAACCACTTTTCTTGTCAACGTCCGAGCAACACCAGAGCCCGGGGAACACTGAGGCCTTTCTTTTAAAGAAGGCGGGTGGGGATCGAAAGCACCCACTATGATTTCTGCTTAAATTTATTTATTTATTTAGTTATTAAGCTTACATCACACAGTACAAAATCTTACATCTAAAATGTGTGACAATTAATGTAAACATACGTTTCACAAAAAATTAAAGAGAAATTTTAAATTTAAAAAAAAAGACAGTTACAATACTTATATATACGGAAATAACACATAAGAAACAGCTTTTGACGGCCACCCTCAATATGAGTGCGAGGCGGCGGCGTCCTAATTGGCAAATTATTCTAAAATTAACGGTTGTTTACGAAGCTTATTTGTGAGCGATATCCTATCCCACTTCTGATTTTAGCAACCAGAAGTTATAATCAAATAAAAAAAACTATTCGAAATAAGCTACGAAGTGATTTAACCAAAAATAACTTCATTAAAGAACAAATCACGGTATTCTCGAAATCACACTATATCTACCATAAAATTTACTTGTACAATCAAAACAACACGACTTTGGGTATTTTAAAAACAACCGTTAACCTTAAAATAATTACACAAAAATTACCGAATAAAAGTGACACAAAACGTACTCACAGTATGCGGCCTCGACACCAACCACTTTTCTTGTCAACGTCCGAGCAACACCAGAGCCCTCGGCAATATGGGGCCTATCTTTTATATAAGGCGGGTGGGGATTGAAACCCCCCTCTATGATTTCTGCTTATATTTTTTTATTTATTTCGTTATTAAGCTTACAACATCACACACAGTACAAAATCTACTAAATATTTTACAAAATCTTACATCTAAAATGTGTGACAATTAATGTAAACACATACGTTTCACAAAAAAATGAAAGAGAAATTTTAAATTTTAAATTTAAAAAAAAAGACAATTAAAATCCTTATATATAGGGAAATAACACATAAGAAACAGCTTTTGACGGCTACCCTCAATATGAGAACGAGGCGGCGGCGTCCTAATTGGCAAATTATTCTAAAATTAACGGTTGGTTACGAAGCTTATTTGTGAGTGATATCCTATCCCACTTCTGATTTTAGCAACCAGAAGTTATAATCAAATAAAAAAAACTATTCGAAATAAGCTACGAAGTGATTTAACCAAAAATAACTTCATTAAAGAACAAATCACGGTATTCTCGAAATCACACTATATCTACCATAAAATTTACTTGTACAATCAAAACAACACGACTTTGGGTATTTTAAAAACAACCGTTAACCTTAAAATAATTACGCAAAAATTACCGAATAAAAGTAACAAAACGTACTCACAGTATGCGGCCTTGACACCAACCACTTTTCTTGTCAACGTCCGAGCAACACCAGAGCCCGTGGAACACTGAGGCCTTTCTTTTAAAGAAGGCGGGTGGGGATCGAAAGCACCCACTATGATTTCTGCTTAAATTTATTTAGTTATTAAGCTTACATCACACAGTACAAAATCTTACATCTTTAATGTGTGACCATTAATGTAAACACAAAAAAATTAAAGAGAAATTTAAAATTAAAAATTAAAAATAAAGACAGTTAAAATACTTATATATAGGTAAATAACACATAAGAAACAGCTTTTGACGGCTACCCTCAATATGAGAGCGAGGCGGCGGCGTCCTAATTGGCAAATTATTCTAAAATTAACGGTTGGTTACGAAGCTTATTTGTGAGTGATATCCTATCCCACTTCTGATTTTAGCAACCAGAAGTTATAATCAAATAAAAAAAACTATTCGAAATAAGCTACGAAGTGATTTAACCAAAAATAACTTCATTAAAGAACAAATCACGGTATTCTCGAAATCACACTATATCTACCATAAAATTTACTTGTACAATCAAAACAACACGACTTTGGGTATTTTAAAAACAACCGTTAACCTTAAAATAATTACACAAAAATTACCGAATAAAAGTGACACAAAACGTACTCACAGTATGCGGCCTCGACACCAACCACTTTTCTTGTCAACGTCCGAGCAACACCAGAGCCCTCGGCAATATGGGGCCTATCTTTTATATAAGGCGGGTGGGGATTGAAACCCCCCTCTATGATTTCTGCTTATATTTTTTTATTTATTTCGTTATTAAGCTTACAACATCACACACAGTACAAAATCTACTAAATATTTTACAAAATCTTACATCTAAAATGTGTGACAATTAATGTAAACACATACGTTTCACAAAAAAATGAAAGAGAAATTTTAAATTTTAAATTTAAAAAAAAAGACAATTAAAATCCTTATATATAGGGAAATAACACATAAGAAACAGCTTTTGACGGCTACCCTCAATATGAGAACGAGGCGGCGGCGTCCTAATTGGCAAATTATTCTAAAATTAACGGTTGTTTACGAAGCTTATTTGTGAGCGATATCCTATCCCACTTCTGATTTTAGCAACCAGAAGTTATAATCAAATAAAAAAAACTATTCGAAATAAGCTACGAAGTGATTTAACCAAAAATAACTTCATTAAAGAACAAATCACGGTATTCTCGAAATCACACTATATCTACCATAAAATTTACTTGTACAATCAAAACAACACGACTTTGGGTATTTTAAAAACAACCGTTAACCTTAAAATAATTACACAAAAATTACCGAATAAAAGTAACACAAAACGTACTCACAGTATGCGGCCTCGACACCAACCACTTTTCTTGTCAACGTCCGAGCAACACCAGAGCCCGTGGAACACTGAGGCCTTTCTTTTAAAGAAGGCGGGTGGGGATCAAAAGCACCCACTATGATTTCTGCTTAAATTTATTTATTTATTTAGTTATTAAGCTTACATCACACACAGTACAAAATCTACTAAATATTTTACAAAATATTACATCTTAAATGTGTGACAATTAATGTAAACATACGTTTCACAAAAAAAACAAAGAGAAATTTTAAATTTTAAATTAAAAAAAAAAGACAATTAAAATCCTTATATATAGGGAAATAACACATAAGAAACAGCTTTTGACGGCTACCCTCAATATGAGAACGAGGCGGCGGCGTCCTAATTGGCAAATTATTCTAAAATTAACGGTTGGTTACGAAGCTTATTTGTGAGTGATATCCTATCCCACTTCTGATTTTAGCAACCAGAAGTTATAATCAAATAAAAAAAACTATTCGAAATAAGCTACGAAGTGATTTAACCAAAAATAACTTCATTAAAGAACAAATCACGGTATTCTCGAAATCACACTATATCTACCATAAAATTTACTTGTACAATCAAAACAACACGACTTTGGGTATTTTAAAAACAACCGTTAACCTTAAAATAATTACACAAAAATTACCGAATAAAAGTGACACAAAACGTACTCACAGTATGCGGCCTCGACACCAACCACTTTTCTTGTCAACGTCCGAGCAACACCAGAGCCCTCGGCAATATGGGGCCTATCTTTTATATAAGGCGGGTGGGGATTGAAACCCCCCTCTATGATTTCTGCTTATATTTTTTTATTTATTTCGTTATTAAGCTTACAACATCACACACAGTACAAAATCTACTAAATATTTTACAAAATCTTACATCTAAAATGTGTGACAATTAATGTAAACACATACGTTTCACAAAAAAATTAAAGAGAAATTTTAAATTTTAAATTTAAAAAAAAAGACAGTTACAATACTTATATATAGGGAAATAACACATAAGAAACAGCTTTTGACGGCTACCCTCAATATGAGAACGAGGCGGCGGCGTCCTAATTGGCAAATTATTCTAAAATAAACGGTTGGTTACGAAGCTTATTTGTGAGTGATATCCTATCCCACTTCTGATTTTAGCAACCAGAAGTTATAATCAAATAAAAAAAACTATTCGAAATAAGCTACGAAGTGATTTAACCAAAAATAACTTCATTAAAGAACAAATCACGGTATTCTCGAAATCACACTATATCTACCATAAAATTTACTTGTACAATCAAAACAACACGACTTTGGGTATTTTAAAAACAACCGTTAACCTTAAAATAATTACACAAAAATTACCGAATAAAAGTAACAAAACGTACTCACAGTATGCGGCCTTGACACCAACCACTTTTCTTGTCAACGTCCGAGCAACACCAGAGCCCGTGGAACACTGAGGCCTTTCTTTTAAAGAAGGCGGGTGGGGATCGAAAGCACCCACTATGATTTCTGCTTAAATTTATTTAGTTATTAAGCTTACATCACACAGTACAAAATCTTACATCTTTAATGTGTGACCATTAATGTAAACACAAAAAAATTAAAGAGAAATTTAAAATTAAAAATTAAAAAAAAAGACAGTTAAAATACTTATATATAGGTAAATAACACATAAGAAACAGCTTTTGACGGCTACCCTCAATATGAGAGCGAGGCGGCGGCGTCCTAATTGGCAAATTATTCTAAAATTAACGGTTGGTTACGAAGCTTATTTGTGAGTGATATCCTATCCCACTTCTGATTTTAGCAACCAGAAGTTATAATCAAATAAAAAAAACTATTCGAAATAAGCTACGAAGTGATTTAACCAAAAATAACTTCATTAAAGAACAAATCACGGTATTCTCGAAATCACACTATATCTACCATAAAATTTACTTGTACAATCAAAACAACACGACTTTGGGTATTTTAAAAACAACCGTTAACCTTAAAATAATTACACAAAAATTACCGAATAAAAGTAACAAAACGTACTCACAGTATGCGGCCTTGACACCAACCACTTTTCTTGTCAACGTCCGAGCAACACCAGAGCCCGTGGAACACTGAGGCCTTTCTTTTAAAGAAGGCGGGTGGGGATCGAAAGCACCCACTATGATTTCTGCTTAAATTTATTTATTTATTTAGATATTAAGCTTACATCACACAGTACAAAATCTTACATCTAAAATGTGTGACAATTAATGTAAACATACGTTTCACAAAAAATTAAAGAGAAATTTTAAATTTAAAAAAAAAGACAGTAACAATACTTATATATAGGGAAATAACACATAAGAAACAGCTTTTGACGGCTACCCTCAATATGAGTGCGAGGCGGCGGCGTCCTAATTGGCAAATTATTCTAAAATTAACGGTTGTTTACGAAGCTTATTTGTGAGCGATATCCTATCCCACTTCTGATTTTAGCAACCAGAAGTTATAATCAAATAAAAAAAACTATTCGAAATAAGCTACGAAGTGATTTAACCAAAAATAACTTCATTAAAGAACAAATCACGGTATTCTCGAAATCACACTATATCTACCATAAAATTTACTTGTACAATCAAAACAACACGACTTTGGGTATTTTAAAAACAACCGTTAACCTTAAAATAATTACACAAAAATTACCGAATAAAAGTGACACAAAACGTACTCACAGTATGCGGCCTCGACACCAACCACTTTTCTTGTCAACGTCCGAGCAACACCAGAGCCCTCGGCAATATGGGGCCTATCTTTTATATAAGGCGGGTGGGGATTGAAACCCCCCTCTATGATTTCTGCTTATATTTTTTTATTTATTTCGTTATTAAGCTTACAACATCACACACAGTACAAAATCTACTAAATATTTTACAAAATCTTACATCTAAAATGTGTGACAATTAATGTAAACACATACGTTTCACAAAAAAATGAAAGAGAAATTTTAAATTTTAAATTTAAAAAAAAAGACAATTAAAATCCTTATATATAGGGAAATAACACATAAGAAACAGCTTTTGACGGCTACCCTCAATATGAGAACGAGGCGGCGGCGTCCTAATTGGCAAATTATTCTAAAATTAACGGTTGGTTACGAAGCTTATTTGTGAGTGATATCCTATCCCACTTCTGATTTTAGCAACCAGAAGTTATAATCAAATAAAAAAAACTATTCGAAATAAGCTACGAAGTGATTTAACCAAAAATAACTTCATTAAAGAACAAATCACAGTATTCTCGAAATCACACTATATCTACCATAAAATTTACTTGTACAATCAAAACAACACGACTTTGGGTATTTTAAAAACAACCGTTAACCTTAAAATAATTACACAAAAATTACCGAATAAAAGTGACACAAAACGTACTCACAGTATGCGGCCTCGACACCAACCACTTTTCTTGTCAACGTCCGAGCAACACCAGAGCCCTCGGCAATATGGGGCCTATCTTTTATATAAGGCGGGTGGGGATTGAAACCCCCCTCTATGATTTCTGCTTATATTTTTTTATTTATTTCGTTATTAAGCTTACAACATCACACACAGTACAAAATCTACTAAATATTTTACAAAATCTTACATCTAAAATGTGTGACAATTAATGTAAACACATACGTTTCACAAAAAAATGAAAGAGAAATTTTAAATTTTAAATTTAAAAAAAAAGACAGTTAAAATACTTATATATAGGTAAATAACACATAAGAAACAGCTTTTGACGGCTACCCTCAATATGAGAGCGAGGCGGCGGCGTCCTAATTGGCAAATTATTCTAAAATTAACGGTTGGTTACGAAGCTTATTTGTGAGTGATATCCTATCCCACTTCTGATTTTAGCAACCAGAAAATATAATCAAATAAAAAAAACTATTCGAAATAAGCTACGAAGTGATTTAACCAAAAATAACTTCATTAAAGAACAAATCACGGTATTCTCGAAATCACACTATATCTACCATAAAATTTACTTGTACAATCAAAACAACACGACTTTGGGTATTTTAAAAACAACCGTTAACCTTAAAATAATTACACAAAAATTACCGAATAAAAGTAACCCAAAACGTACTCACAGTATGCGGCCTCGACACCAACCACTTTTCTTGTCAACGTCCGAGCAACACCAGAGCCCGTGGAACACTGAGGCCTTTCTTTTAAAGAAGGCGGGTGGGGATCGAAAGCACCCACTATGATTTCTGCTTAAATTTATTTATTTATTTAGTTATTAAGCTTACATCACACAGTACAAAATCTTACATCTAAAATGTGTGACCATTAATGTAAACATACGTTTCACAAAAAAATTAAAGAGAAATTTAAAATTAAAAATTAAAAAAAAAAGACAGTTAAAATACTTATATATAGGGAAATAACACATAAGAAACAGCTTTTGACGGCTACCCTCAATATGAGTGCGAGGCGGCGGCGTCCTAATTGGCAAATTATTCTAAAATTAACGGTTGTTTACGAAGCTTATTTGTGAGCGATATCCTATCCCACTTCTGATTTTAGCAACCAGAAGTTATAATCAAATAAAAAAAACTATTCGAAATAAGCTACGAAGTGATTTAACCAAAAATAATTTCATTAAAAGAACAAATCACGGTATTCTCGAAATCACACTATATCTACCATAAAATTTACTTGTACAATCAAAACAACACGACTTTGGGTATTTTAAAAACAACCGTTAACCTTAAAATAATTACACAAAAATTACCGAATAAAAGTAACACAAAACGTACTCACAGTATGCGGCCTCGACACCAACCACTTTTCTTGTCAACGTCCGAGCAACACCAGAGCCCGTGGAACACTGAGGCCTTTCTTTTAAAGAAGGCGGGTGGGGATCGAAAGCACCCACTATGATTTGTGCTTAAATTTATTTATTTATTTAGTTATTAAGCTTACATCACACACAGTACAAAATCTACTAAATATTTTACAAAATATTACATCTTAAATGTGTGACAATTAATGTAAACATACGTTTCACAAAAAAATCAAAGAGAAATTTTAAATTTTAAATTAAAAAAAAAAGACAATTAAAATCCTTATATATAGGGAAATAACACATAAGAAACAGCTTTTGACGGCTACCCTCAATATGAGAACGAGGCGGCGGCGTCCTAATTGGCAAATTATTCTAAAATTAACGGTTGTTTACGAAGCTTATTTGTGAGCGATATCCTATCCCACTTCTGATTTTAGCAACCAGAAGTTATAATCAAATAAAAAAAACTATTCGAAATAAGCTACGAAGTGATTTAACCAAAAATAACTTCATTAAAGAACAAATCACGGTATTCTGGAAATCACACTATATCTACCATAAAATTTACTTGTACAATCAAAACAACACGACTTTGGGTATTTTAAAAACAACCGTTAACCTTAAATTACACAAAAATTACCGAATAAAAGTAACACAAAACGTACTTACAGTATGCGGCCTCGACACCAACCACTTTTCTTGTCAACGTCCGAGCAACACCAGAGCCCGTGGAACACTGAGGCCTTTCTTTTAAAGAAGGCGCGAGGGGATCGAAAGCACCCACTATGATTTCTGCTTAAATTTATTTATTTATTTAGTTATTAAGCTTACATCACACACAGTACAAAATCTACTAAATATTTTGCAAAATATTACATCTTAAATGTGTGACAATTAATGTAAACATACGTTTCACAAAAAAATTAAAGAGAAATTTTAAATTTTAAATTAAAAAAAAAAGACAATTAAAATCCTTATATATAGGTAAATAACACATAAGAAACAGCTTTTGACGGCTGCCCTCAATATGAGAGCGAGGCGGCGGCGTCCTAATTGGCAAATTATTCTAAAATTAACGGTTGGTTACGAAGCTTATTTGTGAGTGATATCCTATCCCACTTCTGATTTTAGCAACCAAAAATAACTTCATTAAAGAACAAATCACGGTATTCTCGAAATCACACTATATCTACCATAAAATTTACTTGTACAATCAAAACAACACGACTTTGGGTATTTTAAAAACAACCGTTAACCTTAAAATAATTACACAAAAATTACCGAATAAAAGTAACACAAAACGTACTCACAGTATGCGGCCTCGACACCAACCACTTTTCTTGTCAACGTCCGAGCAACACCAGAGCCCGTGGAACACTGAGGCCTTTCTTTTAAAGAAGGCGGGTGGGGATCGAAAGCACCCACTATGATTTGTGCTTAAATTTATTTATTTATTTAGTTATTAAGCTTACATCACACACAGTACAAAATCTACTAAATATTTTACAAAATATTACATCTTAAATGTGTGACAATTAATGTAAACATACGTTTCACAAAAAAATCAAAGAGAAATTTTAAATTTTAAATTAAAAAAAAAAGACAATTAAAATCCTTATATATAGGGAAATAACACATAAGAAACAGCTTTTGACGGCTACCCTCAATATGAGAACGAGGCGGCGGCGTCCTAATTGGCAAATTATTCTAAAATTAACGGTTGTTTACGAAGCTTATTTGTGAGCGATATCCTATCCCACTTCTGATTTTAGCAACCAGAAGTTATAATCAAATAAAAAAAACTATTCGAAATAAGCTACGAAGTGATTTAACCAAAAATAACTTCATTAAAGAACAAATCACGGTATTCTGGAAATCACACTATATCTACCATAAAATTTACTTGTACAATCAAAACAACACGACTTTGGGTATTTTAAAAACAACCGTTAACCTTAAATTACACAAAAATTACCGAATAAAAGTAACACAAAACGTACTTACAGTATGCGGCCTCGACACCAACCACTTTTCTTGTCAACGTCCGAGCAACACCAGAGCCCGTGGAACACTGAGGCCTTTCTTTTAAAGAAGGCGCGAGGGGATCGAAAGCACCCACTATGATTTCTGCTTAAATTTATTTATTTATTTAGTTATTAAGCTTACATCACACACAGTACAAAATCTACTAAATATTTTGCAAAATATTACATCTTAAATGTGTGACAATTAATGTAAACATACGTTTCACAAAAAAATTAAAGAGAAATTTTAAATTTTAAATTAAAAAAAAAAGACAATTAAAATCCTTATATATAGGTAAATAACACATAAGAAACAGCTTTTGACGGCTGCCCTCAATATGAGAGCGAGGCGGCGGCGTCCTAATTGGCAAATTATTCTAAAATTAACGGTTGGTTACGAAGCTTATTTGTGAGTGATATCCTATCCCACTTCTGATTTTAGCAACCAAAAATAACTTCATTAAAGAACAAATCACGGTATTCTCGAAATCACACTATATCTACCATAAAATTTACTTGTACAATCAAAACAACACGACTTTGGGTATTTTAAAAACAACCGTTAACCTTAAAATAATTACACAAAAATTACCGAATAAAAGTAACACAAAACGTACTCACAGTATGCGGCCTCGACACCAACCACTTTTCTTGTCAACGTCCGAGCAACACCAGAGCCCGTGGAACACTGAGGCCTTTCTTTTAAAGAAGGCGGGTGGGGATCGAAAGCACCCACTATGATTTGTGCTTAAATTTATTTATTTATTTAGTTATTAAGCTTACATCACACACAGTACAAAATCTACTAAATATTTTACAAAATATTACATCTTAAATGTGTGACAATTAATGTAAACATACGTTTCACAAAAAAATCAAAGAGAAATTTTAAATTTTAAATTAAAAAAAAAAGACAATTAAAATCCTTATATATAGGGAAATAACACATAAGAAACAGCTTTTGACGGCTACCCTCAATATGAGAACGAGGCGGCGGCGTCCTAATTGGCAAATTATTCTAAAATTAACGGTTGTTTACGAAGCTTATTTGTGAGGGATATCCTATCCCACTTCTGATTTTAGCAACCAGAAGTTATAATCAAATAAAAAAAACTATTCGAAATAAGCTACGAAGTGATTTAACCAAAAATAACTTCATTAAAGAACAAATCACGGTATTCTGGAAATCACACTATATCTACCATAAAATTTACTTGTACAATCAAAACAACACGACTTTGGGTATTTTAAAAACAACCGTTAACCTTAAATTACACAAAAATTACCGAATAAAAGTAACACAAAACGTACTTACAGTATGCGGCCTCGACACCAACCACTTTTCTTGTCAACGTCCGAGCAACACCAGAGCCCGTGGAACACTGAGGCCTTTCTTTTAAAGAAGGCGCGAGGGGATCGAAAGCACCCACTATGATTTCTGCTTAAATTTATTTATTTATTTAGTTATTAAGCTTACATCACACACAGTACAAAATCTACTAAATATTTTGCAAAATATTACATCTTAAATGTGTGACAATTAATGTAAACATACGTTTCACAAAAAAATTAAAGAGAAATTTTAAATTTTAAATTAAAAAAAAAAGACAATTAAAATCCTTATATATAGGTAAATAACACATAAGAAACAGCTTTTGACGGCTGCCCTCAATATGAGAGCGAGGCGGCGGCGTCCTAATTGGCAAATTATTCTAAAATTAACGGTTGGTTACGAAGCTTATTTGTGAGTGATATCCTATCCCACTTCTGATTTTAGCAACCAAAAATAACTTCATTAAAGAACAAATCACGGTATTCTCGAAATCACACTATATCTACCATAAAATTTACTTGTACAATCAAAACAACACGACTTTGGGTATTTTAAAAACAACCGTTAACCTTAAAATAATTACACAAAAATTACCGAATAAAAGTAACCCAAAACGTACTCACAGTATGCGGCCTCGACACCAACCACTTTTCTTGTCAACGTCCGAGCAACACCAGAGCCCGTGGAACACTGAGGCCTTTCTTTTAAAGAAGGCGGGTGGGGATCGAAAGCACCCACTATGATTTGTGCTTAAATTTATTTATTTATTTAGTTATTAAGCTTACATCACACAGTACAAAATCTTACATCTAAAATGTGTGACCATTAATATAAACATACGTTTCACGAAAAAATTAAAGAGAAATTTAAAATTAAAAATTAAAAAAAAAAGACAGTTAAAATACTTATATATAGGTAAATAACACATAAGAAACAGCTTTTGACGGCTGCCCTCAATATGAGAGCGAGGCGGCGGCGTCCTAATTGGCAAATTATTCTAAAATTAACGGTTGGTTACGAAGCTTATTTGTGAGTGATATCCTATCCCACTTCTGATTTTAGCAACCAGAAGTTATAATCAAATAAAAAAAACTATTCGAAATAAGCTACGAAGTGATTTAACCAAAAATAACTTCATTAAAGAACAAATCACGGTATTCTCGAAATCACACTATATCTACCATAAAATTTACTTGTACAATACAAACAACGCGACTTTGGGTATTTTAAAAACAACCGTTAACCTTAAAATAATTACACAAAAATTACCGAATAAAAGTAACCCAAAACGTACTCACAGTATGCGGCCTCGACACCAACCACTTTTCTTGTCAACGTCCAAGCAACACCAGAGCCCGTGGAACACTGAGGCCTTTCTTTTAAAGAAGGCGGGTGGGGATCGAAAGCACCCACTATGATTTGTGCTTAAATTTATTTATTTATTTAGTTAGTAAGCTTACATCACACAGTACAAAATCTTACATCTAAAATGTGTGACCATTAATATAAACATACGTTTCACAAAAAAATTAAAGAGAAATTTAAAATTAAAAATTAAAAAAAAAAGACAGTTAAAATACTTATATATAGGTAAATAACACATAAGAAACAGCTTTTGACGGCTGCCCTCAATATGAGAGCGAGGCGGCGGCGTCCTAATTGGCAAATTATTCTAAAATTAACGGTTGGTTACGAAGCTTATTTGTGAGTGATATCCTATCCCACTTCTGATTTTAGCAACCAGAAGTTATAATCAAATAAAAAAAACTATTCGAAATAAGCTACGAAGTGATTTAACCAAAAATAACTTCATTAAAGAACAAATCACGGTATTCTCGAAATCACACTATATCTACCATAAAATTTACTTGTACAATCAAAACAACAC
Organism: Pieris napi; assembly: GCF_905475465.1. NCBI lineage: Eukaryota > Metazoa > Arthropoda > Insecta > Lepidoptera > Pieridae > Pieris > Pieris napi. Next base: position 5,962,709 of record NC_062240.1, on the reverse strand, counting down.
GACTTTGGGTATTTTAAAAACAACCGTTAACCTTAAAATAATTACACAAAAATTACCGAATAAAAGTAACCCAAAACGTACTCACAGTATGCGGCCTCAACACCAACCACTTTTCTTGTCAACGTCCGAGCAACACCAGAGCCCGTGGAACACTGAGGCCTTTCTTTTAAAGAAGGCGGGTGGGGATCGAAAGCACCCACTATGATTTCTGCTTAAATTTATTTATTTATTTAGTTATTAAGCTTACATCACACAGTACAAAATCTTACATCTAAAATGTGTGACCATTAATGTAAACATACGTTTCACAAAAAAATTAAAGAGAAATTTAAAATTAAAAATTAAAAAAAAAAGACAGTTAAAATACTTATATATAGGTAAATAACACATAAGAAACAGCTTTTGACGGCTGCCCTCAATATGAGAGCGAGGCGGCGGCGTCCTAATTGGCAAATTATTCTAAAATTAACGGTTGGTTACGAAGCTTAATTGTGAGGGATATCCTATCCCACTTCTGATTTTAGCAACCAGAAGTTATAATCAAATAAAAAAAACTATTCGAAATAAGCTACGAAGTGATTTAACCAAAAATAACTTCATTAAAGAACAAATCACGGTATTCTCGAAATCACACTATATCTACCATAAAATTTACTTGTACAATCAAAACAACACGACTTTGGGTATTTTAAAAACAACCGTTAACCTTAAAATAATTACACAAAAATTACCGAATAAAAGTAACACAAAACGTACTCACAGTATGCGGCCTCGACACCAACCACTTTTCTTGTCAACGTCCGAGCAACACCAGAGCCCGTGGAACACTGAGGCCTTTCTTTTAAAGAAGGCGGGTGGGGATCGAAAGCACCCACTATGATTTGTGCTTAAATTTATTTATTTATTTAGTTATTAAGCTTACATCACACACAGTACAAAATCTACTAAATATTTTACAAAATATTACATCTTAAATGTGTGACAATTAATGTAAACATACGTTTCACAAAAAAATCAAAGAGAAATTTTAAATTTTAAATTAAAAAAAAAAGACAATTAAAATCCTTATATATAGGGAAATAACACATAAGAAACAGCTTTTGACGGCTACCCTCAATATGAGAACGAGGCGGCGGCGTCCTAATTGGCAAATTATTCTAAAATTAACGGTTGTTTACGAAGCTTATTTGTGAGCGATATCCTATCCCACTTCTGATTTTAGCAACCAGAAGTTATAATCAAATAAAAAAAACTATTCGAAATAAGCTACGAAGTGATTTAACCAAAAATAACTTCATTAAAGAACAAATCACGGTATTCTGGAAATCACACTATATCTACCATAAAATTTACTTGTACAATCAAAACAACACGACTTTGGGTATTTTAAAAACAACCGTTGACCTTAAATTACACAAAAATTACCGAATAAAAGTAACACAAAACGTACTTACAGTATGCGGCCTCGACACCAACCACTTTTCTTGTCAACGTCCGAGCAACACCAGAGCCCGTGGAACACTGAGGCCTTTCTTTTAAAGAAGGCGCGAGGGGATCGAAAGCACCCACTATGATTTCTGCTTAAATTTATTTATTTATTTAGTTATTAAGCTTACATCACACACAGTACAAAATCTACTAAATATTTTGCAAAATATTACATCTTAAATGTGTGACAATTAATGTAAACATACGTTTCACAAAAAAATTAAAGAGAAATTTTAAATTTTAAATTAAAAAAAAAAGACAATTAAAATCCTTATATATAGGTAAATAACACATAAGAAACAGCTTTTGACGGCTGCCCTCAATATGAGAGCGAGGCGGCGGCGTCCTAATTGGCAAATTATTCTAAAATTAACGGTTGGTTACGAAGCTTATTTGTGAGTGATATCCTATCCCACTTCTGATTTTAGCAACCAAAAATAACTTCATTAAAGAACAAATCACGGTATTCTCGAAATCACACTATATCTACCATAAAATTTACTTGTACAATCAAAACAACACGACTTTGGGTATTTTAAAAACAACCGTTAACCTTAAAATAATTACACAAAAATTACCGAATAAAAGTAACCCAAAACGTACTCACAGTATGCGGCCTCGACACCAACCACTTTTCTTGTCAACGTCCGAGCAACACCAGAGCCCGTGGAACACTGAGGCCTTTCTTTTAAAGAAGGCGGGTGGGGATCGAAAGCACCCACTATGATTTGTGCTTAAATTTATTTATTTATTTAGTTATTAAGCTTACATCACACAGTACAAAATCTTACATCTAAAATGTGTGACCATTAATATAAACATACGTTTCACGAAAAAATTAAAGAGAAATTTAAAATTAAAAATTAAAAAAAAAAGACAGTTAAAATACTTATATATAGGTAAATAACACATAAGAAACAGCTTTTGACGGCTGCCCTCAATATGAGAGCGAGGCGGCGGCGTCCTAATTGGCAAATTATTCTAAAATTAACGGTTGGTTACGAAGCTTATTTGTGAGTGATATCCTATCCCACTTCTGATTTTAGCAACCAGAAGTTATAATCAAATAAAAAAAACTATTCGAAATAAGCTACGAAGTGATTTAACCAAAAATAACTTCATTAAAGAACAAATCACGGTATTCTCGAAATCACACTATATCTACCATAAAATTTACTTGTACAATACAAACAACGCGACTTTGGGTATTTTAAAAACAACCGTTAACCTTAAAATAATTACACAAAAATTACCGAATAAAAGTAACCCAAAACGTACTCACAGTATGCGGCCTCGACACCAACCACTTTTCTTGTCAACGTCCAAGCAACACCAGAGCCCGTGGAACACTGAGGCCTTTCTTTTAAAGAAGGCGGGTGGGGATCGAAAGCACCCACTATGATTTGTGCTTAAATTTATTTATTTATTTAGTTAGTAAGCTTACATCACACAGTACAAAATCTTACATCTAAAATGTGTGACCATTAATATAAACATACGTTTCACAAAAAAATTAAAGAGAAATTTAAAATTAAAAATTAAAAAAAAAAGACAGTTAAAATACTTATATATAGGTAAATAACACATAAGAAACAGCTTTTGACGGCTGCCCTCAATATGAGAGCGAGGCGGCGGCGTCCTAATTGGCAAATTATTCTAAAATTAACGGTTGGTTACGAAGCTTATTTGTGAGTGATATCCTATCCCACTTCTGATTTTAGCAACCAGAAGTTATAATCAAATAAAAAAAACTATTCGAAATAAGCTACGAAGTGATTTAACCAAAAATAACTTCATTAAAGAACAAATCACGGTATTCTCGAAATCACACTATATCTACCATAAAATTTACTTGTACAATCAAAACAACACGACTTTGGGTATTTTAAAAACAACCGTTAACCTTAAAATAATTACACAAAAATTACCGAATAAAAGTAACCCAAAACGTACTCACAGTATGCGGCCTCAACACCAACCACTTTTCTTGTCAACGTCCGAGCAACACCAGAGCCCGTGGAACACTGAGGCCTTTCTTTTAAAGAAGGCGGGTGGGGATCGAAAGCACCCACTATGATTTCTGCTTAAATTTATTTATTTATTTAGTTATTAAGCTTACATCACACAGTACAAAATCTTACATCTAAAATGTGTGACCATTAATGTAAACATACGTTTCACAAAAAAATTAAAGAGAAATTTAAAATTAAAAATTAAAAAAAAAAGACAGTTAAAATACTTATATATAGGTAAATAACACATAAGAAACAGCTTTTGACGGCTGCCCTCAATATGAGAGCGAGGCGGCGGCGTCCTAATTGGCAAATTATTCTAAAATTAACGGTTGGTTACGAAGCTTAATTGTGAGGGATATCCTATCCCACTTCTGATTTTAGCAACCAGAAGTTATAATCAAATAAAAAAAACTATTCGAAATAAGCTACGAAGTGATTTAACCAAAAATAACTTCATTAAAGAACAAATCACGGTATTCTCGAAATCACACTATATCTACCATAAAATTTACTTGTACAATCAAAACAACACGACTTTGGGTATTTTAAAAACAACCGTTAACCTTAAAATAATTACACAAAAATTACCGAATAAAAGTAACACAAAACGTACTCACAGTATGCGGCCTCGACACCAACCACTTTTCTTGTCAACGTCCGAGCAACACCAGAGCCCGTGGAACACTGAGGCCTTTCTTTTAAAGAAGGCGGGTGGGGATCGAAAGCACCCACTATGATTTGTGCTTAAATTTATTTATTTATTTAGTTATTAAGCTTACATCACACACAGTACAAAATCTACTAAATATTTTACAAAATATTACATCTTAAATGTGTGACAATTAATGTAAACATACGTTTCACAAAAAAATCAAAGAGAAATTTTAAATTTTAAATTAAAAAAAAAAGACAATTAAAATCCTTATATATAGGGAAATAACACATAAGAAACAGCTTTTGACGGCTACCCTCAATATGAGAACGAGGCGGCGGCGTCCTAATTGGCAAATTATTCTAAAATTAACGGTTGTTTACGAAGCTTATTTGTGAGCGATATCCTATCCCACTTCTGATTTTAGCAACCAGAAGTTATAATCAAATAAAAAAAACTATTCGAAATAAGCTACGAAGTGATTTAACCAAAAATAACTTCATTAAAGAACAAATCACGGTATTCTGGAAATCACACTATATCTACCATAAAATTTACTTGTACAATCAAAACAACACGACTTTGGGTATTTTAAAAACAACCGTTAACCTTAAATTACACAAAAATTACCGAATAAAAGTAACACAAAACGTACTTACAGTATGCGGCCTCGACACCAACCACTTTTCTTGTCAACGTCCGAGCAACACCAGAGCCCGTGGAACACTGAGGCCTTTCTTTTAAAGAAGGCGCGAGGGGATCGAAAGCACCCACTATGATTTCTGCTTAAATTTATTTATTTATTTAGTTATTAAGCTTACATCACACACAGTACAAAATCTACTAAATATTTTGCAAAATATTACATCTTAAATGTGTGACAATTAATGTAAACATACGTTTCACAAAAAAATTAAAGAGAAATTTTAAATTTTAAATTAAAAAAAAAAGACAATTAAAATCCTTATATATAGGTAAATAACACATAAGAAACAGCTTTTGACGGCTGCCCTCAATATGAGAGCGAGGCGGCGGCGTCCTAATTGGCAAATTATTCTAAAATTAACGGTTGGTTACGAAGCTTATTTGTGAGTGATATCCTATCCCACTTCTGATTTTAGCAACCAAAAATAACTTCATTAAAGAACAAATCACGGTATTCTCGAAATCACACTATATCTACCATAAAATTTACTTGTACAATCAAAACAACACGACTTTGGGTATTTTAAAAACAACCGTTAACCTTAAAATAATTACACAAAAATTACCGAATAAAAGTAACCCAAAACGTACTCACAGTATGCGGCCTCGACACCAACCACTTTTCTTGTCAACGTCCGAGCAACACCAGAGCCCGTGGAACACTGAGGCCTTTCTTTTAAAGAAGGCGGGTGGGGATCGAAAGCACCCACTATGATTTGTGCTTAAATTTATTTATTTATTTAGTTATTAAGCTTACATCACACAGTACAAAATCTTACATCTAAAATGTGTGACCATTAATATAAACATACGTTTCACGAAAAAATTAAAGAGAAATTTAAAATTAAAAATTAAAAAAAAAAGACAGTTAAAATACTTATATATAGGTAAATAACACATAAGAAACAGCTTTTGACGGCTACCCTCAATATGAGAGCGAGGCGGCGGCGTCCTAATTGGCAAATTATTCTAAAATTAACGGTTGGTTACGAAGCTTATTTGTGAGTGATATCCTATCCCACTTCTGATTTTAGCAACCAGAAGTTATAATCAAATAAAAAAAACTATTCGAAATAAGCTACGAAGTGATTTAACCAAAAATAACTTCATTAAAGAACAAATCACGGTATTCTCGAAATCACACTATATCTACCATAAAATTTACTTGTACAATCAAAACAACACGACTTTGGGTATTTTAAAAACAACCGTTAACCTTAAAATAATTACACAAAAATTACCGAATAAAAGTAACCCAAAACGTACTCACAGTATGCGGCCTCGACACCAACCACTTTTCTTGTCAACGTCCAAGCAACACCAGAGCCCGTGGAACACTGAGGCCTTTCTTTTAAAGAAGGCGGGTGGGGATCGAAAGCACCCACTATGATTTGTGCTTAAATTTATTTATTTATTTAGTTATTAAGCTTACATCACACAGTACAAAATCTTACATCTAAAATGTGTGACCATTAATATAAACATACGTTTCACAAAAAAATTAAAGAGAAATTTAAAATTAAAAATTAAAAAAAAAAGACAGTTAAAATACTTATATATAGGTAAATAACACATAAGAAACAGCTTTTGACGGCTGCCCTCAATATGAGAGCGAGGCGGCGGCGTCCTAATTGGCAAATTATTCTAAAATTAACGGTTGGTTACGAAGCTTATTTGTGAGTGATATCCTATCCCACTTCTGATTTTAGCAACCAGAAGTTATAATCAAATAAAAAAAACTATTCGAAATAAGCTACGAAGTGATTTAACCAAAAATAACTTCATTAAAGAACAAATCACGGTATTCTCGAAATCACACTATATCTACCATAAAATTTACTTGTACAATCAAAACAACACGACTTTGGGTATTTTAAAAACAACCGTTAACCTTAAAATAATTACACAAAAATTACCGAATAAAAGTAACACAAAACGTACTCACAGTATGCGGCCTCGACACCAACCACTTTTCTTGTCAACGTCCGAGCAACACCAGAGCCCTCGGCAATATGGGGCCTATCTTTTATATAAGGCGGGTGGGGATTGAAACCCCCCTCTATGATTTCTGCTTATTTTTTTTTTATTTTTTTCGTTATTAAGCTTACAACATCACACACAGTACAAAATCTACTAAATATTTTACAAAATCTTACATCTAAAATGTGTGACAATTAATGTAAACATACGTTTCACAAAAAATTAAAGAGAAATTTTAAATTTAAAAAAAAAGACAATTAAAATCCTTATATATAGGGAAATAACACATAAGAAACAGCTTTTGACGGCTACCCTCAATATGAGAACGAGGCGGCGGCGTCCTAATTGGCAAATTATTCTAAAATTAACGGTTGTTTACGAAGCTTATTTGTGAGCGATATCCTATCCCACTTCTGATTTTAGCAACCAGAAGTTATAATCAAATAAAAAAAACTATTCGAAATAAGCTACGAAGTGATTTAACCAAAAATAACTTCATTAAAGAACAAATCACGGTATTCTCGAAATCACACTATATCTACCATAAAATTTACTTGTACAATCAAAACAACACGACTTTGGGTATTTTAAAAACAACCGTTAACCTTAAAATAATTACACAAAAATTACCGAATAAAAGTAACACAAAACGTACTCACAGTATGCGGCCTCGACACCAACCACTTTTCTTGTCAACGTCCGAGCAACACCAGAGCCCTCGGCAATATGGGGCCTATCTTTTATATAAGGCGGGTGGGGATTGAAACCCCCCTCTATGATTTCTGCTTATTTTTTTTTTATTTTTTTCGTTATTAAGCTTACAACATCACACACAGTACAAAATCTACTAAATATTTTACAAAATCTTACATCTAAAATGTGTGACAATTAATGTAAACATACGTTTCACAAAAAATTAAAGAGAAATTTTTAAAAAAAGACAATTAAAATCCTTATATATAGGGAAATAACACATTAGAAACAGCTTTTGACGGCTACCCTCAATATGAGAGCGAGGCGGCGGCGTCCTAATTGATCGTTCACGTGGCGACTTATTCTAAAATTAACGGTTGTTTACAAGGCTTATTTGTGAGCGAAATCCTATCCCACTTCTGATTTTAGCAACCAGAAGTGATAATGAAATTTAAAAAAACTATTCGAAATAACACTAAATCTACCTTAAAATTAACTTATACAATCAAAGCAACATGACATTGGGTATTTTAAAAACAACCGTTAACCTTAACCCTTATCTTCATTTTGTATAGTATACCATACATCCAACTTTATAAAAATATATGATCCCTATAAAATCATTTTTAACCCTTATCGTGGCAAGATTCTATTTTAGAAGAAAAGCAAAAAAAATTATATAGAAAAACAAGATGTATACTATTCTATACATTGCTACACGTACAGTGATTATCGCATTTTCAGGAATGTATATTATGCTATACATTGGTATATTTAGGGAGAGTTGAAATGTCACTAGTAGTTTTTAATATATACCAAAAGATTATTGTAAATAACATGATTTTAAATAAAAATAACTGTCTTGGTGGAAATAAAATGTTTAATAAAATTAATCTTTCTTGAACAACAAAATAATCGTAATTTAATAATTCAGAGACCCTATTGCTTGCAGTGGTACTCCAAAAAACATTTTCGATTCTTCACATAACAAAGATGAACCTTACATTTTGTTCACATCGTACTTGCCTGGCCAACTTTGCAGTACTTGCACCTCTCATATCCGGTTATTTGCGGCCAATGATCATATTTGTCACACCGGACATCATCGCATGGTTTTTATATTTGCTTTGTCCGGTATTACGTCTAAATTTTTCACTGAAACGTTTCGACCTCGTTTCGGTAGGCCACTGTAGATTTCGTACCTAAAATCTTCTAGACGATCCTGCTTTCTAGTGGTATTTATCATTTTGTTATGTCTGTGACGTAAAGCCAAGCGTTGTTGATGCCTACGAGTATATACAAAAGCTGGGAGAAAATTTTCATATACCACCTGTGCCATCTTATTCCAGTGCGATATAATGCAATCAGCATGTCTGCCAAATCGACACCTCTAATGTGACGATTATAGTCTTTAACAATTTTAGGACATCTTACATCAACACGAGATTTTGCTTCTTTGCCGAATCGTTTTATATTTTCGACAGGGTATGCATCATCATAAGAACCCACCAATGTGACCTGTTTATTATCAACCCACTAAGTATTTAATAATTATTTCTTTTTCAAAGCCTTTTCAGTTAGCAGGTTAGTAGCAGCATCTTTGGAGTCTATTTTGTATTTTGTCTGATTGTTCCTTAACTAAATATACCATAATTTTCCCTCAACATAATTTATAGCAGTCTATTAGCCCAAAGCAAAAGAAACATGCAAAAAACCCATCGTTATAGTAAAGCCAAACCATATTGTATTATAGATATATATTTATATATCAGTTATGTAGTATTTCAGTTATAATAATATGTGTATTTTTTGTGGGAATCGAATCCCAACTTTGTGTGTAGCTTTCTACAACCACTATATCAACGAGGCAGTCAAACATAAGTTCAACTGTCTTTTAAATTGTAATAAAATTGGTTTAATATACATATAAGACAGACATACTTGCAATTTAATTTTTATAGTAAAGTCCATTAAAATATTCATTCCGTGCAGTTAGCAATGTATATTATTCTATACACTATCAACGAAAGGTAAATTACTGTAACTGCGGCATTGTGTAGTATAATATACGTTAGTAAAAAACACGACAAAAACATACTGATTCTCATAGCGACAACAGCATATTATATATAAAAATGTGTTAAAACAAACATTTAGGCATGTGTACTTTATAAAAAACATGCATATTTAGGAGTACAAACATAAAAATAAAATAAAACTTACTATAGATAAACCTGTGCGGCGCATTTTGACATTTATTTTTCACAATTGATTTAAAATTATGACAGATAAACTACTATTTTTATCTTTGAAGTATAAATAGACGTCTAGAAATGTCATGTGTTTAATAAAACTAAGTTAACCCTTATATTCATTTTGTATAGTATACCATACATCCAACTTTATAAAAATATATGATCACTATAAAATCATTTTTAACTTCCTAATTTTAAATCAATTGTGAAAAATAAACGTCAAAATGCGCCGCACAGGTTTATCTATAGTAAGTTTTATTTTATTTTTATGTTTGTACTCCTAAATATGCATGTTTTTTATAAAATACACATGCCTAAATGTTTGTTTTAACACATTTTTATATATAATATGCTGTTGTCGCTATGAGAATCAGTATGTTTTTGTCGTGTTTTTTACTAACGTATATTATACTATACAATGCCGCAGTTACAGTAATTTACCTTTCGTTGATAGTGTATAGAATAATATACATTGCTAACTGCACGGAATGAATATTTTAATGGACTTTACTATAAAAATTAAATTGCAAGTATGTCTGTCTTATATGTATATTAAACCAATTTTATTACAATTTAAAAGACAGTTGAACTTATGTTTGACTGCCTCGTTGATATAGTGGTTGTAGAAAGCTACACACAAAGTTGGGATTCGATTCCCACAAAAAATACACATATTATTATAACTGAAATACTACATAACTGATATATAAATATATATCTATAATACAATATGGTTTGGCTTTACTATAACGATGGGTTTTTTGCATGTTTCTTTTGCTTTGGGCTAATAGACTGCTATAAATTATGTTGAGGGAAAATTATGGTATATTTAGTTAAGGAACAATCAGACAAAATACAAAATAGACTCCAAAGATGCTGCTACTAACCTGCTAACTGAAAAGGCTTTGAAAAAGAAATAATTATTAAATACTTAGTGGGTTGATAATAAACAGGTCACATTGGTGGGTTCTTATGATGATGCATACCCTGTCGAAAATATAAAACGATTCGGCAAAGAAGCAAAATCTCGTGTTGATGTAAGATGTCCTAAAATTGTTAAAGACTATAATCGTCACATTAGAGGTGTCGATTTGGCAGACATGCTGATTGCATTATATCGCACTGGAATAAGATGGCACAGGTGGTATATGAAAATTTTCTCCCAGCTTTTGTATATACTCGTAGGCATCAACAACGCTTGGCTTTACGTCACAGACATAACAAAATGATAAATACCACTAGAAAGCAGGATCGTCTAGAAGATTTTAGGTACGAAATCTACAGTGGCCTACCGAAACGAGGTCGAAACGTTTCAGTGAAAAATTTAGACGTAATACCGGACAAAGCAAATATAAAAACCATGCGATGATGTCCGGTGTGACAAATATGATCATTGGCCGCAAATAACCGGATATGAGAGGTGCAAGTACTGCAAAGTTGGCCAGGCAAGTACGATGTGAACAAAATGTAAGGTTCATCTTTGTTATGTGAAGAATCGAAAATGTTTTTTGGAGTACCACTGCAAGCAATAGGGTCTCTGAATTATTAAATTACGATTATTTTGTTGTTCAAGAAAGATTAATTTTATTAAACATTTTATTTCCACCAAGACAGTTATTTTTATTTAAAATCATGTTATTTACAATAATCTTTTGGTATATATTAAAAACTACTAGTGACATTTCAACTCTCCCAAAACATACCAATGTATAGCATAATATACATTCCTGAAAATGCGATAATCACTGTACGTGTAGCAATGTATAGAATAGTATACATCTTGTTTTTCCAAAATTTTCATGTCACGTTTTTTTTATTTATTTTTTTGGTTATTTTTATGCCCCAAAGAAGCTACCTATATAATTTTGTTTTGCTTTTCTTCTAAAAAAAGAATCTTGCCACGATAAGAGTTAAAACAATTACACAAAAACAACACAGAACAAACTCACAGTATGCGGCCTCGACACCAACCACTTATCTTCTCAACGTCCGAACAAGAACAGAGCACGTAGCACACTGAGCCTCAGTGACTGAGGTCTTTCTTTTATAGAAGGCGGGTGGGGATCGAAACCAACCACTAAGATAATTCTGCTTGATGAATTTGTAATAAACAAGTTTCGTGACATTTCGTGTACTCGTTCCACGACCGAACCCGAATCGACCATAGAGACAAACGGCAGTCATAGAAACGAGTGTCAAAGATTTCTTTAATATTTATTATTAATAAGTTTTAAATGTTTAAAGTGATATGATAATATACTACTTTCAATAATAATAATAATGACTATGGAGTCATTATTATTATCGACCATTGAATAGTCGTTAATTTATAGATCTAGCAACATTGACAAATTAAAAAAACCATTCGTATTAACGGCCTCGAACCAATTCGACTTTGACATTATTAATTGACAATGACAGCTGACACTAACACAATGTCTTCAATATTAATTATAAAGACTACAGACTATCAAATAGTCGTTAATTTGCAGATCCATTAATATTGGTAAATAAAATAAACCATATAACCGTTTTCAACTAATTTGACCCCGATATTACCAAATGATGATGAATGACAATTCCTTAAACATAAATAATAAATGCTATGAATTTACCACAGACTATCAATCCTTTATATTGTTTATTATTATCTTAAATATACTTATTTAGTTGAATTAAATATCAATCTTTATATTTTTGTAACAATATAATCATTATATAATATGAATTTGCGCCCATATATATACTTACGAACAAATTGCATTAAACCGGGAAACCAAAAGTGTTTTAAAATTAGGTCACAAGTCATGTCAACCCCGATATGTTCATGCTCGTCATGGAATACCCTCAGTAAGCTAGGCCTGTGACCCTTAAACAAACTTAAACAAACAATGCGTGTTTAATTAACTTAGTATCGTTGATGATTTTCCGCCGAGCTCTAGTTTCGCGTGTTCCTCGCAGGCCACATCGATGTTATAAAGACTTTTGAACCGCGCCTTCTTCACAGGGATTCTTTACTACGTACTTCGCTCACCCCAGTGAGCTGCTGTCCTGCACTTCAGGCGAATGACGACCCCGCGGCGGCCCAAACCCGAGGTCCCGGGAAAAGCCCGTGTCGGCTGAAAACAGCCCGAGCTTAGCTGTCAGGGCCCTTTGGCAACAGCGAGATTAATTTCCCAAATAAAAAATGTATAAACATGCATCATCGCATCGACGCGTGATTATGGCTTCATAGCGGCGTGTCCTCTACACATTCTGTATTAACGACTTAACGTAATCTTGTAGTAGCGTTGAAAGTAGATAATTGAATTATTTGCAAACTTTCGGATGGCAACACAGTCATTGAATTTCTTAGGTTAGTATGGTTTATTGTCTTGATACTTCATGCAATTACTCATTTTTATTTCTATTATTTATTTTTTCCGAATAGTTAACAGGTATAATAGCCTAAGCATTTAGAAAGCTTCATAATCAATGTGAGAGACAGTGATAACAGCAATGACTATGCATATTGATTTTTTCGATTCTGATTTTGATTATTCCGAATTTGCCGCGCTTTTTCGTTATCTTCTTTCATTTGCCTGACTCTATCTGTCAAGTATTAATTCAATTACCTTTAATTCAAAACTCAATTGTCAGTTGTCACTCATGTGTAGTCTTTCTAGTCTGTGACAATAACATTTTAAAACACTATTTTGTATGGAATATGCATTAAAGTATTTACTAATGATTATTTCTCGCTTTCGTTTAATACCCTACCTAGTATTATATCTCCATCTTTAAATTACAATAATGAACCTTCTTCCAAAAAGCCATAAAGAATTTAGTGATAAAGATTATTGGAATAAGTTTTTCAAAAAACGTGGAAACAAAGCTTTTGAATGGTAGGTTAACTTTAGATTTGCACATCTTACAAGTTAATTCCATGTATGTGACTAAATAAAATATTTTGCAGGTATGGGGAATATTTAGAACTATGTACATACTTACATAAATACATTAAACAGACGGACAAAATATTAATCCCTGGCTGTGGTAATTCTAGTCTTAGTGCTGATCTTTATGATGTTGGATTGAAACAAATAACAAACATAGATGTCTCAGAAGTTGTAATTAGGCAAATGAAGGCTAAAAATGTGGGAAATCAGAAATGACCTTTACCTGTATGGATGCTATGAAAACAACATTTGAAGATGATGAATTTAATGTGGTACTTGATAAAGGTACATTGGATGCTTTAATGCCAGATGAATCTGAAGACACTATAGCAAACATTGATAATTATTTTAAAGAGATGAAGAGAATATTAAAAACAGGTGGAAGATTTATATGTATATCTCTTCTTCAGAGTCATATTTTAAAGAAACTAGTTGATGTATTTTCTGATAAATCATGGATGTTTAGAGTTGTTAGATGTCATGAAGCTGAGCAGAAAAATATTGAAAATGGTGATGGAACAACATTGCCAGTGTTTGTAGTTATTGCTACTAAGTTCAAACTGATGCCAAACTTGGTTTGTTCTTTTTTTACATTAATCTACCTAAGAATATATATGAATTAATATATAATTAATTAATTATTATAATTGAAGTTATATGAATAACTTTTCTTTCTTAGCAAGATCTTTATAGATTTGAAATTACTGGTAACCATATAGCACTCAAGGTATTACTTACCTATAGAGTGTTTGTTATTGAATGAGTCCAGGAAATTGTATGTTAATATAAAGATTTTTCTACAAAAAAACATAATAGGAAATCTTTTACTCTAAAAATCTAAAGATATACTTTATTACAGAATGTGCTATATATACACTCAAAAACACATTTTATGAAGAGATCATTATTTGTTTTGTTCATATTTTCAGCTTTTAGAAGTATGTTTAGCTGGTGAAAAAATGATAAGACTAAAATCGCCAGAAGAGTTACTTAGTTGTGTGAAGTCTGCTCAAGACACTGCATTTATCACAAACAGCTTGGGGAAATCACGCCTCGATGAGGATGATGAGGTAAAGTGGAATTTAATTAAACATGATTATAGATAGCCCATAGATAAATAGTAGTAGCATATATACTGATTTGGTTTCAATCAAATAAAATTAAAAAGGCATACAATTCTAAAAAATAACAATACCTTGCTCACTTCATAACTTACAAGCTTATTATAATGGTGCTTCTAAACAGGCCATGTTTTGCTGCAATTGATGGCTGCAACACTGTGGCCGGCAACATTGCAAACAATAGCAGCCACACTATGCAATAATGCAGTAATGACCCGGCCATATAGCCAAACATGTTTTGTATAGCCACATATGGCCGATGTTGCTCCGATGGGTGGCCGGACGATCGCTGGTCTATCAAATTCAACTGCAATATTGCACTGCCAGTTCTATTGTTGTTTCAGTCACTCTCTTTGTTATGGCACAGTGTATCCTGTTTTACGCGACATGAAGTTTGCTATGAGTGAAGTGTGCCTGTTGCTATATTCTGTGTTTTGCGATCAGCTGCATTTTGACGTTAAATTAAATATTAATTAAAATTTAGGCTACTACGTAAAAATGACTGCTACGTGGTCTAACGAAAAAATTACTGATTTCATTAATGAAGTACATTTATAGCCTGAGTTGTGGGATATAAAAACCGGCATAAACAATGATAGGAATGCTAAAAAAGATGCATGGAATGAAATCGCTGAAAAGTTTGGCATAACAAGCAACGAGGCTTACAAAAAAAAATAATTTTTTTTTTGGTCCAATTTTGTTTAAAAGAAAGTCTAATTAATAAAGAATAATTTATTATCAAGGCTTATTTCAAGACTCAAATTGTCTACAGTTTCACGCCTATTTAAGTAAGGTCGAATCCACAATCTCTTCTTTTTCTGTTTCTTTTTTAAAACAATATAAGCTGCTGCGATCAGTGTGATTTCGTCAGCCATTGTTGCCGGTTTGTGTGGCCCGTTTAGGAGTCTGCATCATGGGTTGCAATATGTCATGGTTGCAGACATATTGCAACACATGGCCCAGCCATAGATTGTTCGGCCATCAGCTGCATTAAAATATTTTTGTAATGGCCGGGAAATTAGTTGCCAACAGTGCAGCCATCAATTGCAGCAAAACATGGCCCGTTTAGAAGCGCCATAATATACAGATAAATGAACATAACTACATAGTCAGTATCAAAATTCTGTCATAAATGGAAATAATGATAGAAACAAAAGTACTGATCAGTTTTTAATGAGTGATATATCAATTTATAGTACATTAATTAAGGAATAGAAATAGCATAAAATTATTTGAAATGACCTCCCTTATTTTTAATACAGGCCCATAAGCGCCGCGGCCAGACGTCTATCACAGCATGCACCATATTGATGTCGATTTCAGACTCTCCAAATTTTTATGGGGTTTATCATAGACCTTCCTCTTTAAGACCTGCCAAATATTAAGGTCCGGACTAAGGGAAGGCCAATACTAATGTCTTATTAAGTCAATGTTTTGAGGCTCAAACCAGGCTTGAGTGGTCTTGGCTTTGTGTGCAGGTGCAAATTCTTGCTGAACTGCCCCTTTTCGCAAAAATGAACCTCAGTTGGCCTGTAATAGGACACTCCCAACCAGACCATTACTTATGGTGGATGATGTCCATGTTGCACCCTCGGAACTTTATTTCCAGCTTCTTCACAACTCCTAGCGTACACTCTGTATGCTAGGGCTAGTTCTTTTCTTGTCCTTAACACTGGAGACTTCATTGTACCTATCAATAGTACGGTACACAAACCTAAGCGTTGTATTAAAAATTTTGAGCAACTTGAAAATGGTACTCAGCGAGTGCCCACAGCGGTGCAACGCAATAACAGCTATTCAGTTTTCTTTCAATGTCCACTCCATCGTGAAAAATTACGAAAAGAGATTGTTTTTTGTTTTAAAACAAAAGTCAAACATTCAAAAATAGAAAGCAATAATTTTTTTATAAAATCATGTTCGAAATTTAAAAATAATGTGCCAGTGACAGAACTTTGGGACCAACTACGTATTTTGTCTATTAAAAACTTTTGAAGGCATAAATATTATGTATGAAAGGCTAGGTTTTGTTAAATCTAATTGAATAAATCATTTATGCTATCTATATGCTGACTCTTATGATTTAATAGAATATAAAATATGGTAGAAACCAGAGAGGGAACAGAGATAAAGTACATATAAAGTATATTTATATGTTTAGCCAGTAGGAAAAGCTTAGGTCACTTATGTATATTTCTTTGAAAAAGCATGGCAACTAACCAGTTTTGTAACTTTTCTTTATGTTTATGAATTATGAAATGCTGACAGGATTTCTTTAAACAATTGAAGATGTAGGTTTTTCATTTTGACAGGTGTCCCTTGACCTTATGATGCCTGGGGAAGATACTCCCCGCTACACTCTGTATGTTGTAGATAAGAAAAAATCGCAAGCTGTTAACAAATATGCTGTATTTATTGTGCCGCAGGGAAGGTAAAATATTTGATTGATATTTGATTAAGAAATGCAAATTTATTGTGGTAAATAATATAACAGACCAGATATTGTTTGTAAAATCTGCATATCATGTTTATAATATCTTAATTATTATTGATCTTATCATACTTGGTTAACCCAATTTATAATGAAAGCAATAACTTATTTCAGTGAATATTACATTATCATAATTAATTTGTCTTACATTTTGTATCATCTATAATTAGAATATGAATATAGCTGTTTATTAACGTCCAGAAGGATCTTCATAATATTTACTAACACGCTTCTTTGGATACGTGCCCGTTATTCGGTGTTGAAAAGAACAAAAAGATATAGAGTGTATAACTTAAATAAAAAAATCATATTTTTTAAGGCTATTTCATGTTGAATATTATCTTAATATTATAATACCATACTCGCAAATACATACTATGAACTACAATGTTTAAAGTTCCAGATAAATTCGAATTTATTATTAATAATCTTTATAAGCCTTGACACAAAAGTCCGGCAAAAGTTTAGGTATAAGACAAGTCGGTTTGAATCCCAGGCACCACCACGGTATAAACATGTCCATCGTGATTACATTGCGTATGGCTCAACCAATTCTAAAACCTTTTTATATAGAAAACAGATATGTATCTGACATATATATGATAACCTTTATATTAAATTAGTTTTAACATTAGCGACTGCACAGTTTCTGTAGTATGCGTGCCACGCCTTAATTTTGGGCCAATCGTAGTCGCTGCGGAGGTGTATTCCATCATTATATTGTACACTGCACCAAACACAACATTTGGTCTAAAAGATTTGGAAAGTGCACTGTTTTGTGAGGAATATTTTAGTGTTTTTTTGATATTTTGATAATTTTATATAGATACTACTTTAAATAAGGTAAGGGTTCCGAATATTCGAAAAAACAGTATATTCTTTTAATTTTTCATTAATTCTAATGATTAAAGTTGTTTTTGATTTTTACGATTACTAAACATTTAAAGAAAACTTAGTGAGAATTTAAAATATTATTATGTTTGCGTTAAATATGTTATCAAATAATTCAGAAAATCCATAGTTTTACTTAGTATCCGTTTGAGAAATATTTATCAATTACTAGCTGGCCTGGCGAACATCGTACCGCCTAACAGTCGATTCTTTATTTTTTTTAAATACTTATTCTGCTATTCGGGACACCGGTCTAGCTAGTAAGATAAAAAAAAGAAAGTTGATAAGTACAAATAAATTATGTCAAAAAATAAAAATTTACCTTCCCGGAACCCCACCAATAACATTTGAACTTTATGGTATGGTATTAAAGTTCAAATTGATTTTTAAGTATTGTTACGAATATTTTGTATGGGAATATAGAAAAGTGTTGTTTTTAGACTTTTTCACTCAATTTTTTTAATTTTTCTCTCCGTAAGAACCATCCTCGTACTTCAAGGAATATTATTAAAAAAATTCAGACAAATCGGTCAAGCCGTTTTCATGTTATGTCGTGACAACGGAAAACGGGTTTCATTTTTATATACATATCGTGGCCTTCAAGCCAGAGGGGCGTATAAGCAATACCCCTACTTTTCAGGAGACAAAAAAAACTTAATAAGTTTTTTTGCAATGTATCTCTTTATCTGAAAATGTACATGTGTCTACTAAAGTACTTTCTTAATAACGTGAAATGATTATTTTCTTTGTAAGTATTTAAAAACTTGCAATATTGCACTTACTTCCATTTGGCTCGACAGTTGTAGGCAAACCGTATGTTTTCTTTTCTCAGAAAACGCTTTTATCGGATGGACGTAAAATACAAAAGCTTTTTACGCAATGAAATATTTAAAAAAACATCTGAACTTAGTTCAAGTATCGTGAAATATCATAAATAAATATTTTTTATATAATTAAATGCAGTATTTCTACCATTTTTGAAGATTACACGTCCGTCTGGCTTGTCAAAAATATAAAATTAGTTTTGTTCCAAGACAGACGTAAGTGAAATAAAACAAGGCACAAAAATAGTTTAAAATTATTATTATTTAAAAAGGAACTTGGAACCATTAAACTTTTAAAAGAAAAACTTAGCATAGGTATAATTAACACTCTAGTACTACAAAGATAATTATTGTTTCTTTGGTCGTATTCAGCATTCACGATTGCAGAGATCTTAAAGCTGTTGAAAAAAAGTTGTTTACCTACATAGAAACAAAATAAACAAACTAAAAAAACTGCTAATTATAAAAATATCTATAAAGATGAAAAACATGAATAGTATTAAACTTGGTTACCTATTAAAAAATAGATGTTTACCTAAATAGAAACAAAATAAACAAACAAAAAAAATACATCTATAAAAATATCTATAAAGATGAAAAACATGAATAGTAAGTACTTTCCATTTAGTTGCATGCAATCTCATTTAAATTTAGAGCAGGTACAGGCAAACGACTTAATCTATTTAGATCCAACTGAGCAAGCAAAAGTAATAAGTTCAAACATCTATGTAGGTTCTTATCAAATGAACTGATTAATTCTTTTTCCCTGACCGACGTCTTAAATATGAGGCTCGTGTTGCAGATAATTCCAATTCGTCATCATCTTGACGAGGCCTAGTCTGAGGCACGATCCTGATACAGACTGAACAGGAAGTTTTTCATAGTAGTAGTTATGATTCTTGGTTATCGTCCCATCTCGACACATTTCCATCAGATCTTTATGTTTTGCTTGTTTTAACAAAATTTGTCCTGGGTACAGTTTTGCAAGATTCGAATTATGTTCCGATCTAGTCACTCTCTCCTTTAATTTTACCTCTTTGAATTCTTCCCAGTAATCATATTTAAAAAACAACGAATGGGGAATGTTTTTATTAAATCGTAACCATCTTACGTTAGCCCATTGCAAAACAGTTCCATCAGTGGCTTTCATTGTATTTGGAATAATAGTACTTCGCAGTGATTTGAAATCCAAAAAGTCTGTGTGTTCCATAACTTGAACATTATATGGATTGTCTTTACGAGCTAGTCGTATGACATTTTGCCAGTCATCAGGGATGTAGATTTTGGCATACTCAGAAGCTCGTTCAATTGTCGAGTGCATGTTGTCACACTCCATGTAGGTGTGACCAGGTTCAAGAAATTTATAGTCAATGACTCTAATCTCATTGTCAGGTGATGTAATGATATAATTGAACATAGCAACAAGCACAGAATTTCTATTCTGCCCTGGACAGCAGTCAGAAAATAAAATCAGGTGATCGACATTGGAGAGATTTGAGACGTAATTATAGAGACATGTTGATACTTCGTTTGATCCACGGTTGCCTTCATATTCCGGCCAAAAATAACAATAGCCTTGTTTAGTCGCTGCATTGTGAATTGTGAAATTCATGCTACCTAACTTCCGTTTATAAAATACAGGTTTTCCTAAAACCAAAGGACAATATAGCACTGCTTCAAAGTCAAAAGTACAAACATGCGAGCGTATAAGCATATCTTCTATTGCTTTAATTTTATCCGATGTTTTTTCTTCCTGTGCATAGTATTTTCTGTTAACATGCTCTTCGTATTCTTCGTGTTTCGCCTTTTGTTCTTCTTCAGTTAATTGCTCATATTTGTTACACCAACACTGGTCCTTTCTTGGTTTGTGGAAACCTATATTCTTATTTAAAATTAGTTCTTTATACGAAGTTTTTCCAATGGGTTTCTTATGGTTCTCCAAACATTGCTGCTTATATAATTCGTACATTTTTTCTTTATTAAGAATGGTCTCCAAATAAATCTTTTTTGTATCTTTACGGCACCAATGAGAAGGCACTTTTGGAAATGAATCTATGTGATCATTAGCAAACTTTATGTTGTCTTCGCTAAATTTGTTGCAAGGTATGTGATGACCTCTTTTATCAGGGGAAGGTATATTACCCACTCCTCGGCGCGCTTTCTTCAAAGCAGTACGGACCATCTTGTCACTGATATCCAGTGTACGAAGAAAAAAAGGTTGACACACATTTACCGTTTCCGAATTAATCTTGAAACTGTAATTCAAAGTGAATTTCCTTCTCGAGTTTGTCACACGTGATCCTGTTGCTTCAGTTGAAACCACGTTCGATACTATAAAATCCCTTTGTCTTTAAATACTACCCAAACCCCAAAATGACAAATGAATATTTTTTCTCGTACTATTATCAATTTTTGTATGACAAGCTCGTTGACACTTACAATTTTCATTGCCACACTTTTTTGCCGGTACATTTTTTCCTTGACTTGATATGTATGTTTCACCGCAATTTTTCTTCGTTTTTCTAATGTTTTTTTTTCAATTTTCCGGTATTTTTCTTTTGCATCTTTTCACTTTTTGACGATCAAGGTTACTTTCAAGTGTGGGCGATTCTTCTATTTCTTGTGGATTAGTAATGCTGACTGGTTGTTCAATTTGAACTAAAGATGAGGACGTAATGGGTGACATTGGCGAGCACTGAATTTCCTCGTCATCAGGTTGGTAATTAGGGTCTGCTACAGAGTCATCGCTGTCATCAATGAAAGTTGACAGATTCTCGTTATGTGGGTTTTCAGAAGTTTCTATAATGCTAGGGCTTCCTATTGAGTGTATGGATGCTACTGGTGTAAACAGCGGTGTAAGTTGTTTTTCTATTGATGGAACCGATGATTCTAGTAGTTCGTAATCCTTGTTTGTCCTCAATACTGACAATGGTGATTTATTGGAATATAATATTGGAACATTAAAGTCATCACCGTTAAAGCCTAAATTTTCCATTCCATCAAGGTTACTTTCAAGTGTGGGCGATTCTTCTATTTCTTGTGGATTAGTAATGCTGACTGTTTGTTTAATTTGAACTAAAGATGAGGACGTAATGGGTGACATTGGCGAGCACTGAATTTCCTCGTCTTCAGGTTGGTAATTAGGGTCTGCTACAGAGTCATTGCTGTCATCATCAATCCGTTTCTATGTTCCGCCTGTCCACTCTATACGGCCGACTATTGAACACTGCGACTGCGCGGGTGGAAAGAGCGCGGCGCGAATTCAAGGTCGTATACGCATACGTCTTTTTGGCATGACATTTTATTGGTAATCAAAACAAATTCGAAAGTCGTATGAACATACGTCTATATGGCCCGATAATATATTGGTAGGTCATATGAAAATCGATAATCGTATGAAATCGTATGTACGTACGACTTTGTGGTTCGTTACACAATTCGTCATTAGTGGTTACGACCGCGGTACGTCTTTCTGGCATGAAAATAATATCTGACTTCAGTTATACGCCTAAAAGTATTTTATTAATATCTTCTAAAGTAATTAACTTACAAATATGAAAAAAACAGAGGTGGTGTATCGATAAACTTAGAAATAATTGACGTAATAAAAAAAAAAACGATTTTTTTTTATACGCCCCTCTGGCTTGAAGCCCGCGATTTGTTCTCGGCCTTTGGGAGGGTTGTGCGGTACCGGGCGAGTGCCTAAACCGTACATGGAGGACACGGTCGAATTTCTATAGACTAGCTCGAATTATATAAAAAATCCTATACTTGACGCTGGCTAATGCACAAACCGTGCCAGAGCCATAAAAAAAAAAATAAAAAAAATACTTACCTATATATCTTTACTTTGGCACGATTCAAATTTAAACAAAGCGTTAAGGGATATAAGCGCGTCATAAATTAATAATAATTATATTTACTTTTGGATTTGCATTAATCATGGTTAGATAATATTTTATTAAGATTTACATACATATTACATATATATTCTGAATTTAATTTGACATCAACACTGCTTCTTAATTATGTTTACTTTAAAATTATAATAACTTGTATAAGTTTCAATTAATTTGATAAATGAATATTTATTATTTCAATATCTTTGTCATATTTGAAATATTTTTTTTTCAGTTAAAAAGAAGAACAAAACAAAGCAAGTAATTGATTTTGGTCATATATCTCAATACCATTCCTTTATGTGTGCATGTTTGCATCTGACCCCGGCAACAGATATAGCCATAATAGGTCTAGGTGGAGGCGGTCTATGTATGTTTCTCAAAAAATGCTACCCAAAAATGAAAATCACTGCAGTGGACTTGGACCCAGCTATGTTGGAAGTGGCCAAAAATCAGTTTGAGTTGGAAGTAGATGAGCGATTGAGTGTGCAAATTAAAGATGGTTTGGATTTCTTGAAGGAAGAGGCTGAGATATGTAAGTAATTTATAAAACATTTTTAGATAGTGTATTACAAATAAGGGATGAGTCATCTTCGTCTATACTGCTTATTGTAGAAATGCTTGAAAAAATGAGAAATAATTTCCTTTGCATCCTTCTCTCCAATAAGGGAGTGTTCAAGTATTACGTAACGAATTTTGGAAGGGGGGGGGGTCCTTTGGTAAAACGTTACGATGCGGGGCGGGGATTGAATTACGCGTTATTGTTAAAAAAACGACTTTCCAGTACTTTACACCACATAATGGTAACTTTTAGGTATAAAGAGTCCCTAGGTGGTCACGAAACGTTTTATTATTATGTACAGAAAAACGTTACGGCGCGTTACGGGGGGGGGGGGGGGACGGACACGTAATAACTGCATGAACGTTCCCTAAGCTACTTATGGCATCATGAAACTAAATAGTGAATACTGTGTACAATAAATATATCATGGTTTAAGAGGTTTAATTTGTACATTTCATTTCTTTACTTATTTAGTTAAAAAGAATTACTATTAAAAAACAAAAAACCAGTATTATTATATCATCATACCCATTATATACATTAAATAAGTAATAATTATTGGATTAAAATAACTATAAAACTGGTATATAGCCCATTGTTTGTAATCTTTTTAATTAAAGATTTTTCAATTCCAGGCCGCCAGTATAGCTGCGTGATGTTTGATGTAGACAGCAAGGATCGAACTCTGGGCCTCTCATGTCCACCGCAACAGTTTCTGCAGGATGAAGCACTGAGTCACGTCGAGAGGATACTTACGAATGACGGTATAACTTTATTTTAAGATGTTTTAGAAAATATAATTTTTGTTTTAAGATAAATAGCATGTATTTTTGAAGTTATACTTCTTTAGGTGCGTTATGAAAAATTGATGAGTGAAATTTTACGATGCGCGCGCACCGTGACACAAAATTAATAGAATGAAGTTTATTTATTTAATTTTTCAAATGTAAACTGAACTTTATTGACTATAATGACTACTTTTCCAGTCTTTGATTATTTAATTGTAATTAATTATTTGCATGCAATCAAAAACTATTTTTAATAATGCCAAAGAAGTATACGCACCCTTTTTTTAAAAACTAAAATATCAGTTTTATGATTATATTATGTATTTACTAATTTAACCATGAAGTAATATTAAAAAAAACATTTTCTAGGTCACTTTATCCTCAACTTAGTGTGTCGAGATAAAAGTCTTCAGGAGAAAACGATTGAAACGCTAAAGCGGCATTTTAAGCACATAGCGTCGGTTAAACTGTATGAAGAAGTTAATGAAATAATTTTTGCTACAAATAGCAATATGCCTTATAATATTGAAGTTTTAGAACAAGCTGCTAAAAATTTAAACGCAACTGCGCGGAAAAATAATTTAGTTAAAATAAAATGTGTTGATTTAAAAGACTTTTTGCAAGCTGTTACTATTGAATCATAGATGTATATATATTTTAATAAAGTTATTAAGTTATATAGTTTTTTTTATTAAGTAGTAAAGGTATGCATTGGTTCTACCTCTTTCTCGTAATGAGCACATGTTAGACATTTCAACGTTAAATAAGTTATGCAAAATAGTGATATATTTTTGATTTGTTGATAAGGTTTAAAAATTAGGAAGACCCTTTTAGCGTGCACTTCATCCCAGAGGTCGTGCTTTCGAATCACGGTTGTGCGCCAATGTGGAACGTATTACGTAGTTCTAGTACCGCTACAATCTCTACATTTTGAGGAGGCTGGCATACCTCTGACTCAAAAAAAATAAATAATGGCATTTGTCAAGACACAGAACTGCAATAATATAAGTATCTATGTACGTGTATGTGTATTACGAAATATATAAGAGATTGATTCCTTGGTTCGAATAGGTGAATAAAAGTTTAAAAATTTGCTATAATTTCATCTTAGACCAAAACAAGTATATTAAGCAATTCTTATAGACAACTATTTTGGTAGATCGACTCGTTTCTTGGCAATTTTTTCGACATAATGAAACTTTAATTAACCATTTCATAAATATGTGTGAAACCTTGTGTAAAATAGTTATGATTTAATGATTATTTATCTACTAATAACTAATATAGGTAAAGCTAAGGTTTTAACTTTAAAATATCTACTTTCTATTCAAATATATGCTATGGTGTCTAAATGAAACAACAAAAATAAAATAAAACGCATTTAATGCCATTTCTTTGTATTCGCTCACTCGACTAGTGTCCATGATCAATTTACTTTATTGTCCCAAGCGGCATTACAAAACAATTCAACAACTATCATTAGGCTCCCTAATTTATCACAATTGGCACCTACACAGCTCTAACATTCATACAAATAATATACAATAATTTAACAATAATTACATCCACATTGAAATAAATTACAATAGCCAAATAGCATAGAAACATGATTATATAAGTCCTAAAACACTTTTTAAGGATATTTTTTAAACTTTTCTTCTTTTTACCGTTTTCACTATACTGTGGTCCGTTTTGTGAAATATCTGTGGATTCTGACCACAGACTACCAGTAGGCGACTCAGAAGCAGCCTTTTTACCTATTTTCCCGTTAAAAATAGGCTCAATAGTCCTCATAATGGGACTAGGAGTACTTCGGAGACTTTGTCTGTTTAAAGTTTTTAGGAAAGCGGGAGACGAGAGTCGCCTCGTTTTCAGAGTCTTGTTCTTCAAATTGTTGAAGAAAGACCCGTTGGTTTTTGGTAACTCTTTTTTATTTACATCAATAAAATCTACTGGTTCTGGTATGGTCGCGAAATATTCGTTTGCGTCTAACGCTATTGGATTCTCGTCTAGCTTTCTGATTTCATCTTGATTTGTGTTAATGTTTGTATTTAATTCTATGTGTTGTTGATACACTGATGGTTTTCGTCGCCTGTTCTTCTTGGCTACTTGCCATTCTCCATGGTTATGTTCTATTTCTACATCTTCGGTAGACTGTCTTGCAATTTGGAATGCCTCCTCACTTGGCCGCCTTTTCTTCGCAGCAGGAGTTGCATGTCCACTCACACCTTCCACAGATCGCCTTCTTAATTTCTCCTGTCTTTTCTTTATCTTTTTCGGTACATGCAATATGACTGGTTCTGGCTTTTGTTTTTGTAACAGATAATAAATGATTCCTATAACTATTAAAACTTGGAAAACTATAAATTTAAAGAACGTTACGTTTCCGAACCAGCTATCTCGATCTTCCATAAGTAGTTCCATATTTATGGCCATTTTAGCTAGTTGCTCTTGCAAGTTGCTCATTTGCTCTATGTACTTTTGTTCCCATTCGTTGCTTTTCTTTCTTTCTTCTGTCATCTGTACCAATGTTTTCTCGAAAGATTTCTGCATTTCTTCAACCTGTTTCTTATATCGCCTGCTCAACTCTTCTAGATAATGCCCAGAGAGAGACATGTTACGCTCGAGCGTCTGAAATTAGAAAAATATTTGTCATATATATTATACACTAGATATGTATATGGTTTCACTATTTGGCTTCGATTAAATATATTGTCAAAGAACAATGCATTTAATACGCTGGAATGAAAAAAGACAGGTGAGTGCATAACGTTGCAATTCGACTGAATAAGTTTGTATGCATTAGGGAAGTTGCAATCCGTAGCCGTATCAAATATTTCGATCGAGGACTTCTCTGGTTGAGACAAAACCGAGTATCGAGTAGGTAAAGTTTGTACCCGGCACAGCTTTAAATCTGATTTGAAATATATAACTCATACTCTTAAATTCAATTTTAATTTAATTCAAACTATTATATTAAAAACTAATAATAAACACCTACCTTAACCCTATTTGACAGCCGCAGAAACACAGATTCCTTCTGTATCGTCGATTGTGCTTGGTTCTGATTAACAGTATTCTGACTGCCTGGTTGCGGGTCTACAGCCATCTGATCAAAATCGGATATAAAGCTGTCACCGTCAATAGAAACTACGGGTTCACTTATATCCTCAGCATTATTTGACGAATCTTTGGTTTTTTCTATCAATATTTCCGGTTTACTGTATTTCGTATCTGTTTTCAATATATCCTGTTTCTCTGCTTCTGCAGTTTCAACTTTGCTATCGGGTAATATGTCTTCTTGGGAAACTAGCACTACCGTGTCTTCAACTACCACATTAGATTCATCTTTATTATCTTCTTTTATATCTATAGGAGTACTATCATTCTTTTCTTCAGGTACTGTAGGTTTCTCTTCTAATGTCAATGTTTTTTCATCATCTTTGTCACTGACTGTGTTTACTGCAATTAATTTGACATCTTGTTCGCTGTTGGTTTCACTATGATTTTGAGGCGATTCGTCGACGGTTATATTTGTGGTAACATTTAATTCAGACTCAAAACTCGTATTCAGAACGACCTTCTTTTCTTTAATAGCGAGAATGTTACACAACGCGGCCAAATATTTTGGCGGAAATAAAGCGTTCATGTATTCTACACGCTCCTCACTAAATTCTATAGTCTTTGTACTTTTAAAATCTAAACCGAACTTCTGACATATGCCGGTACACTTTAAAGTATCTCTAAGGAATACAGTTCGCACTAAATTTGTTAATTTGTACGAGCTACAACTAAGAAGTTCATACACATCACTGTAAAGAATGTCACTACAGTTATCACACACTATAATATGGCTTGGAGAGCAACATCGTTTGTACACTTTGTCTGATAATGTATCGTTTTGTTCATTCAGGTCAGCACCCGCAACACTCTCAAAAGAGCTCCAGCACTAAGGCTGTGTCAGGGACTGCGCTTGATTTGTGTTAAAAAAACACATCTTTCGGAACAGCGCCCGTTGTACTCATAAAAGAGCACCAGCACTAAGGCTGTCAGGACTATGCCTGATATGTGTTAAAAAAACACATCTTTCAAGTCAGCACCCGTAACACTCTCAAAAGAGCTCCAGCACTAAGGCTGTGTCAGGGACTGCGCCTGATTAATGTTCATTCAGGTCAGCACCCGTAACACTCTCAAAAGAGCTCCAGCACTAAGGCTGTGTCAGGGACTGCGCCTGATTAATGTTCATTCAGGTCAGCACCCGTAACACTCTCAAAAGAGCTCCAGCACTAAGGCTGTGTCAGGGACTGCGCTTGATTTGTGTTAAAAAAACACATCTTTCAAGTCAGCACCCGTTACACTCTCAAAAGAGCTCCAGCACTAAGGCTGTGTCAGGGACTGC